>NC_079969.1:10872464-11182464 GCF_029852145.1 Microplitis mediator | reverse complement strand
ATCCTAATGAAATTTTCTACACTTATTCTACCGACGAATATCACGGTTAAGTTCGAAGATGGGCTTAGTCGGTCGATCAGTTTAAAAGTTATGGCTGTTGGAAATTTTCACGATTTTTCGAAAAAATCAGTTTTTATCCACTTTCAAGTTCATATAATTTTAAAACTAATACTCATAGACAAGTTTTGTAAAAAGTAACTCAAATCTTTTTTAATAAGCTTTAATTTTCTACTTTAAACTTTATTTTTCGACTATTTCTTCCAATAATTTGATAACCTTGAAAGTTTGGACATCATCAAGAAAATTAAAAAATATGGTTTTGATTGCGGATAACTTGTGTATTTCCTATTATAATCTAATTTCGTCAGTTTTATTTCGTTGTGAATATAATAATCTGTAAACTTTACAACTATCTTATATTTTCAAAGTCTATATATATATGAATATTTGAACGTGGCGGCGCGAGTCAACTGTGTCTCTATACCGATGTCATATGCCTGTTTGATCTCTCTGGTATTCAAATTCATTATAATAATAAATAAATACAAATTATAACTGTTATTTACCTATTTGTTTATTAATCTATCATTATTCTCTACCAATTCCATGAGAAATCTTTGAGCTTAATATTTAAGTATTCATTTTGAAGTTTCTAAATATTTGCTTGCGCCGTTTTTGATAATTTTAATGAATTTATAAATCCCGCATTTTTCACGAATTGTGTAAGTTTTCATCAATACATATTTTATTACGTGTGTATATTTTCGTTTCTAACCATATTTATTCAAAGTCAGTTTATCAATCCCAGATTTTAGTAATACGTGATTAACTTAGTATTGCTCGTACATTTATATATAAATATTAGGGTGGGTTGAAAAAAAACTTTTTTTTTGTTTTTCTTAGCATGGGGGTAGAATTTGTACCTTATTAAAAAAAAAATTTTTTTCAAGAAAAAAAAAATTTTTTTATTCAACATTTTGAGGTGGCCCACTCGTTTTTTGAATAAATAATTGATTAAACGGGGTAGTTCCAACGAAAAAAAATTTTTTTTGTCCAAAATCGTGGAAAACATCTAATAATTGTCGAATGTGATTTTTTTTTACTTCACTTTCATTTTAATTCATAAGAAAATGTTTTTCATTTTTGAATTTTTTCTAAAATTACAAAAATAATAGGAAATAAATTTTTTCAACTCCTGACTTTCAATTAGCTTTTAAGGGGACACCCTACAGATTCTAGAACACCATGTAATTTTTTTCGTTGGGACTACCCCGTTTGATCAATTATTTATTTTAAAAACGATTGGGCCACCTCAAAATGTTGAGTAAAAAAATTTTTTTTTCCTTAAAAATTGTTTTTTTTCTATAAGGTACAAATTCTACCCCCATGCTAAGAAAAACAAAAAAAAAGTTTCTTTTCAACCCACTCTAATAAATATATAAGTACATTAACAATATTTGAATCGCGGATTAAGAATCTCGGATTGAAAAACTGATCTTCAACCTTAGTAAAAATGAAAAAGAGCCGCCTTCGTTTGTAACTAAGTGCGAGCTAGCGAAAAGTCAGGGAGGTGTTGAAAATTTTCGAAAAATCTATTTTCCATTCTGGCTGCCAGATGACATTTTTTTATATATTTTATTTATGTATGCATTTATTTTTTCCTTCAATATTTAACTAACAAGTTATTAAGCCTTTCATATTTTTCAACAAGTTATACTTAATAACACAAGTCAGTCAGGGTTACAATGTTAATGCTACTCTGTGTGAATTAACGTTGCGGCGTGTCCGGGCCCATCATATCGTTACGTTACAATATGTACCCACATGTAATATTACCACGCGAATATGAGACTATTGTTCAGGTGTAACGCACGAGAAGAAAAAGTAAACAATTGAAAAAAAAGATAAGAAGAATTTTTTATTCAACTTTCGCTATTAAAAACAGTTAAAAATTTTTCAAATATTACTACTTTAATTTTAATTGAAGAATTTTTTCTTTTTTCAATATGTCAAATCATTTTTAGAAAACAAACATAATGTATATTTATAGTCGTCTTATTCATGTACCTAAAAATCGGAACGTTTTTCACGCAACGAAAATGAAAATAATTCATGAAATTTGTGGCTAAAGGCGACTTAAGGGGTAGTTGGAAATGGCCTGTCATTTTGAGATGACGTCCGAAACATTTCCGAAATCTCGATCCAGTAGATTTTTTACTCTTCATTTCTTTTTTTTTATTTTTGTTCCGCGAAAAACGTTCCGACTTTCAGGTACATTCTTATTTTCAATGTATAGTTATTTCATCATTCCATACATTTAAATAAATAATATCTAAATTTTTTGCTCTAGTAGAGTTAATATGACTATGTAGACTTGAAACAACATGTTAACATGAAATTGTTCTATTCTTTAGAGTATAAAAAAAACAAACGGGTAAAAAAATCGGTCTATCGGTTAACCCTGCGGGCCAGCCCCAAAACTTCCCGCTGTTTTCGAACTTCGTGAGCTCAAAGAGATTGTTGTGAATACATTTTCTTTACTTTTGTAAGTATGCCGTTTTTTTTAAAAGAAAAATCGTTTTTTACCATTTTTCTCCCACGATATCTATCGAACGAATTGACCGATTAAGACGGTTGAGGCGGCAATCGACGCTTTTTATTGAGTTTTAAAACTGATTAGATTTTAGAATTGATCCGATGAGTCACTTCAAAGATAATCGTGGAAAACCGTTTTCCACCATTTCTTTCTCGATCGATATCTCTCGAACGAATTAACCGATTGAGATGGTTGAGGCGGCAATCGACGCGTTTTATTGTATTCTAGAGCTGATCAGATTTTGGAATCGATCGATCGAGCCATTTCTGAAAAATTTTTAAAAAACGGAAAAAAAAATTATTTTTTTCTGTATTTCTTCTATATCTTAGAGTCCATTTGATCGATCGATTTGAAATTTTCAGAAAAGTTGACGGCCAACAAACTCTTTCGATTGCCACCTCAACCATCTCAATCGGTCAATTCATTAAAAAGATATGAAGAGTTTACATCCATACACACACACACACACACACACACACACGACACATCTATACAGACACACACACATATATACAGACGCTCGGACATCCTTCTGAAAATAGTCAGAATAGCTTCCTAGGACCTCAAAACGTCGACGTCTGATGAAAACTCGATTTTCGAAAATCGGGGTGAAACCAATAACTTCTCGAATTTTGGAAAATTAACAATTTTCTTAGTGGGAAGTTGAAAATTAGGACCTAAGAAAACGCATATAATAAAGTTTATTAAAAAATGATACATAGATAGATAGATAAATATATTTATTTGATCCTAGAGCCGTAGCGCCGTAGCTCCCTGAAGACCATCAAAATATACAAAAAATTTTATAAAATATATACATATGTATGTTTTACAGTTTTAACCAAAAGATTAATTAATTCATTATTAATATTCAAAAAATGATCAAAACAAGCAGTCTTAAATTCTATAAAAGTTTGTATTGTCGTTAGTTCTGGCGGTAAAGAATTCCACGCATGCATACCATGAATTAAAAACGAATTTTCATATATTGTTGATCTACATTTTGGTATTCTTAAGTAGTCTTGCCTAATATCTCCTCTACGTAACAAAACAGGCAAAAACTCTAATTTTGATCTAAAATAATTAAAGTTTCATTGTATTTCTTTGTAAAATAAGCAAGCAATAAAAAAGTCTCTCTTCGTTTTAAACTGTAACCAACCTAATCTTTTGTAATACGCACTGACATGTTCAAACTTAGCAATTTTATAAATGAATCTAACGCATTCATTCAGTTTCTTTTGTAATTTAAATTATAATCTATTTGTAATATTAGTAAAAACTGCAGCACAATAATCAAAAATCGGAAAAATCAGTATCGTTACTAATTTTATTCGCATCTGTTAAATAAGAGGTAATTCAGTGAACATTTTCTGAAAAATTCATGCGCGGCAGCTTATGCTATGTACATATCATTTTCTTTTATTTTCATTTTTTTATTTTAATCATTGATTGTCAAGTTATGATAGTTATTGCATTTAACACACTGTAATATTTATATCTAACTATCATTATCTAATTATAGTAACTCTTAAATATAGAGTAAAAAATTTTTAAATAAAAAATTGATACAAACGTATACTTGCATTAGTATCAACAAAAATTGAAAGTGAAATTTTCACAATAATTATACAACTATATAGGGTAAGTGTGGGTATTACTGCGGTTTTTTTGTAAGTCTTACTTTAAAAGCAATTTAATGAAGTTTATCCCAAGATATCGATAATTTTTTTTTATACCCAAGTTGTACTTATTATTAACTTAAAAAAAAATCAACATTGAGATAAACTAATATTTTCTTTAAATAATACACAAAAAATAAGATTTACTTCGTTTAAGTAAAATATTTTCTTCAAAATTTTATTCTTGAATGAAGAAAAAATCTTTTCTTGTTTTTAGAAAACTTTCTTGCTTTAAGAAATTTTTTTTTGTTGCTTTCTGTTTATTATTAACTTGAGGCATTGTTAATTTTCAACAAAAAACAACTTACAGACAACTTGATACACGCACTATTTTTATAGGTTAAAATAAAAAATTTTACTACCGCAGTAATGGGTACAAACGCATACAACTAGAGAAGTTTCTATTACTGCGGGTTATTGAGAAAACCGTAGTAATGCATACATGCCCAGTTTATTGGTACCAATTACTGCTTCCGTAAATAAATAATATTAATTAATCAAAATTCAATTTTTATCGAATTTTTGGTATTAAACAAAGGTTATATTGCTTCTGTAAGCAATAAATATATAAATTGAGTCATTTATGTAAGAAAAAAGGACCTCTTAGTTCCACGTCTTTTCGCGCAAGAACTCACAGAAAAAGCATAATATTCAACCTCTATCACCTGTCAATTTTAATTCATTAATAACAAATTCAAAATTTATTGTACACGTAAAACTACTGTACAGTTAATTTCTTTCAGGTTTCAATTATTATCAATAATTTTCTTTAATCAACAAAACTCAGTTATCGTTTATTTATAATTGAAACAAAAAAATTCGCAGTAATACCCACACTAGCCCTAATTCGTAGCTGTATATTCACCCTGAAATTTTTTGTTTAAAAAGTATTTAAATGTCTAAGTACAAGAAAGAGACGATCTTTTACGAACGAATTAATTTTTTTACAAAGTATTTAGTATCAAAATATGAGGACAATAGATTTTTAAATGTTAATAGTTTTATATTTAAATTTTAGGTAAATATATTTATCGGTGTACTAGTATACTGCCATGCTTAGGTAAAAGGCAATAATTAAGTCCTATTAGAATGCTGATTATTACCTTTTACCAAAGCATGGTAGTAGAAATGTACGATAAATTTGCACGTACCTAATGCGTCTACTTCTTAAGTAGTGGTAGATCCTACCGTTCCTTTGGATCCATGAAAAATTTTATTTTGATACTAATCTATTAGATTAAAAAAAAATTTTTTTTTAATATACATGCTAATGGTAGTGTGTAATTCTCACGTATGACGTACTTCTTTCTAAGTATGATATATGCTGCGAATTATAATCAATTTGTGGGTCCACTATGTATATATTCTTATTACGGACAGTATAACAGGAAAATTGCTTTCACCGTGGCTATGTAGTGTATCTATAGTCCACATATTAAGTATTTACAAACCCAATAAATTTACTATCATATAATTTTTAAAGCCCTTAATTTTTTCAGACTCTAAGAAAAAGAAAAATTTAAAAAAAAAAAGGAAGTTATTGGTTTCAGTCCGATTTTCGAAAATGTAAATAAAGTTTTGTCGCATGTATATGATATTTCCCAAACAAATTAAACAATTTAAATGGTTTTTAAGGCAATCAGAAAAGTTTGTCGAGACTTGCAGCGAGTTAGTGTTCAACCTATTCAAAATAAGATAGAATTTAATAAAAACAAAAAATTTTTAAATTGTTCATATTTGGTCCAAGTAACTCATTAACTACTGACCCGCTAAATTAAAAAATCCGCTTGAAAATGTAGTTTTTTATTAACCGCTTCAATTGCCAAGAGAACCATTGAAAAGAGTACGTTTATTCGAGATGTCGTTCACAAAAATTACTTTTCTTTTTTCAATTTTGTTTAACGATATTTTTTAAACGAAATCACTGATTTGGGTGAATTTCACATCAATTAAAAGTGTTTGTTAAAATTCAGACCTTACATAATATGGAGATAAATTGAATAAATATTTCTGTATTAAGTTGTGCAAATGATAAAATTATATATAATTTCAACAACTAAGATTTTGGTCTGCATGAACTTTTTCGATTTTACTACTAGAACCATTAAAGTCTTTCATAAAATATCATAAAAAATAAAGTGATCGGAAAAATTATTGTTTTTAATCTAGTTTTTTATTCATCTAGTTATCTAAATTATCAAATTTTTTAAATAATTATTATAATAAACGAATAGTTTGAGCTCTGTGGAATTAAAAATCTAAATTTTACAAAAAGCTCAAACACGTATACAAATTTTTATTACATGATTAATCGAACTTAGAACTATTTACTATGCACAATGTATAGAGTGCATAGGAACAAGTATGTATCAAGATTGTTAAATGTAATGTATAAAAGGGGAGTGAGATATTGGTATGAGTGAAGACATCGGGAGAGAAGTGCCGCTCGCCGGCGAGAGTGGACGGGCCGCATGCCACCACTCCTCTTATATTACTCGTTCTTTCTCTTAAACTCTTTGCTCTTCGTTTGCGTCCTTACTTTACCTTTATGTTACTCCTGTGTAACTATTATTTACCCGTCACCTTCCTACAGGCTGCCGTCGTTTCGTTGCGTTGCTCGATCGCGGTCGCGCACGAGCAACACCAGTGTCTTGCCAACGTGGCCAACACCGCTTGTGTATCCTTCTTAAAACTTGTTTTACATTTAATTGTATTTCTGTATCCATTTTACTCTACAATTAATACCGCATCACTGTTAGTTTTGATTTTTCAGTTTTACATTCTTTCGTATACTTGACATTCCTATTGCAGTGGAAAAAAAAAGTTGTACTTCTGTATAACTCTTAATTCCAGCAAATCAGCTGATTAGACATTGAAAACAATAATGAATAAAAATAAAAATAAAAAAATATACGGAAACTATTTGAATATTCGTTTATAACATGAATAAATTGACTCGCGTTGTGGAATGCGGTATTAGTATGGTCTGTCTGCCCCCTGAGGGTGGGTCCACGATGTAGCGAGAAGAGAAGAAAAGAAGGAGTAGTATAGGGAGAACGATCGCTCTGATGTTCTTGCTTGCTGGTGAAGTAAACAGTGCTGTTGTACCTTTACTCGCGGCAACATTGTTATCATTTTGATTCTACAGTATTTATCATTTTTCATTAATAGTTGTTTCATTGTAATACTAATTTTGTGAAAATTCATATTTATTTATAAATGATTCTTCATTTTATTTGTTAACTTTTTTTTTTTTAAATGACAAAAGTATCTAATAAATCCTCAAGTGAAATTACATCGCCAATATGCATTATACTATATATAATATAATATATGGTTGAATCTCACGCCATTGCTATTAAATGCCGCAAGGAGATATCGATATTACGGATGTTTGATTTTGCGGCAAACCAATTATGGTTTTCTCTAGTATTCGATCGCTATGTGGAATTGGATAAATTTTTGTTAATGAATAATGACATCAGTTTATGTGTTTTTTTTTTTTTAAATCATTTTATAACGTCAAATGTTTATTGAATGCTAAATTTAATTCGAGTATAATAAATAAATAAAAAAATTAAATAATCAGGAAGTATTGAGAAAATAGTGTGAGAAAGGTCGTGAATGCCAGAAGACCGCGAAGGAAAGGGCGAGAATCAACGTCGTTGTGATCGTTTGAGAGGGAGAGCGCAAGGGAGAAAGTCGTTTTGTCCATGAACCAACGAACGTGCTGTGGATTCTCCTTTTTTTTTTTTTATCTTTCTACTCCTCCACACAAGTCGTCGTAACAGTGTCGTAAGAATTCAATTCTTGTTTACGCTCCAGTGAGACTAATTTAATATGTATAATAATTGAAGAATTAATTCATATATTATATAAATTGTATATTTGTTTAAAACTTAATTAAACAGCTATTTTTCAATTATTAAAATGTTAGAGTTATAAATTAAATGCTCAACGAAATTTAATAAAAATTAATAACCTTATTTTACGAAATTTAAACAAATATTGTAATTACATTAGTCCTATGATAAATTTGTATACCCTCCACGAACATACTACTGGTCACCCGCATTAACTACATCTTCGACGTTACTCTACGAGGAAAAATGAACAAGCAGTAACGACGAAGACTGGAAGACCTCGAACCGGTACAAGTTGAGCAGACGAGAAATAGTAGAAGAAAGAGAAGTAAACTGTGAGTGTATCATGAGAGTAAAAGTCTCTATCATGCAAGATTTACAAATATTTATACTTGAAAATTATAAAATGTAAAAACAATTTTAAAAAATTATTTCTTGAATATTAATTAAATATTTGGAAGCCGATGAGGTCGATCTCATTTGAAAATTTGAGGAGGCTCGTAAGCCGTAAGAAGGATCGTAATGAGCCATCCTTTAAACGCAGCGAATCCTTCAAAAGAATTTCAATACGCAAAAGTTATTTAGATCGTGGTAAACGACGAAATAAACAACAAAAATCCAACAATGATATTTCGAAAAGTGATAATACCATTGAAATTGAACAAAATGATTCTCGAGAGTTTATTAAAGAAATTGCTACGTCAAAGTGTAATCAAAATATTGAAGAAACAAAGGTTAAAAAGACTGAAGGTACAATAGGTTATAATGAATGGCTAAATGACATAAATGGATATCAAGAAAAATGGAAAGAAGAATTAGAGATTCCTGTACAGCTCATTTCAAAACCGAAGATTCCGAAGCCTCCAAGAAAATCAAACCCAAGCAAAAATCCTGATTCTATAACAAAAGAATTTGGCATTCTTCGACTTGAAAGTTCTCCTGTATTCATGAGATGTTCGAAAATTAACTCTGTCGATTCGACAACACGTATTGAAAATATCTCAGAGTCTTTAGAAGACAATCAATTGACTCACGATCTTTCGTTGTCTATGACAACCGCTGAAGGGCCACCTAGTATCAGTGTAAGTCTTGGTCGTGTGTGGTTAGAATCAGTACCAGTTCCTTTCCCATCTCCTCACGGATTATCATCATCTACTTCTGTTATTCATCATTCGTTAGACAGTGCGCTGAAAGAACGAAAACAATCGGGCCAGCATCAAGTTGCACGAACAGTGTCTGCACCAGAAAAGAGTCGTGCAGTAGTTTCTAAAGATTGTTCATCCCTTGATGAAATTTCATTATCCGTATCAAAGGTAGCTGAATCAAAATGTAAAAAAAACGGATTCTTCCGGAAAAAATCATCAAAACCATCACTTACTACTAGTAAAGAAGGCTATTTTAAACGATCAACCACTCATAGAAATTCAAGCATACCTATAAGAAATGATGATGCTATAATTATCAATAATGTTAATAAAAGTAGTGAGACATCAAAATCTAATGATCAAATGAATTTCGTAACTCCTGAAAAAAGAAGTTGTCGGAAGGCACGCCGAGTGTGGCAAGAAATTAGATATTCTACTGTTGATGAAAGTCCGTCTATTTTGGAAGAAAAAAAAATGGATGATTGGTCATCCAATGTATCTGATGAATTTGATGATCATCAGCTGTTGCTTTCTGGTGACTTTAATGAAAAACGAGAACTGTCAAATTCAATACATAGTTCATTTTCTTCAATGATGACTTCATCATTTCTCTCATCGTCATCATCCAAGTCATCTAGAGGTTACGAATGTTCTAGTAAACCAAAGATCAGTGACTTTAATGAAGATAAAATATTCTCCAAAGAATTAAGAGGAGTATTGGAACAGCGACCAATCTGGCAATCATCTAGATTTATTGTCTCCTCGTCAAATTTCTTTGCTAGCAAACAGTTCTTGAACTTTTTAGCTAAAGAATCTGAAGTTCAAATTAAAATTGAGCCACAAGAATCTGTTAAATACAATGGAAGTTACTATCATTGTCTATCATCAAGTGAGAGTGAAACAGAACAAAAAAAACAACTTATTGATAAACGAAAGATCCAGGTAAATCATAAATGTTATTTTTATAAGAATGACCAAGAAATCAAACAAGGTGATTATACAATTAAATTTGAAAAATCAAAACCACCTAAACGACGTCCATTGCGACGAAAATCGCAATTAAAGCGAGCTAATGGAACAAGACAACCGGTTTATCCAGTTCGCAAGTGTTCTTCATTGAGAAAAAAATCTAGTAAGATATAACTATTGTCATTATTATTGAGACTCATTATTTCTTTGTACTATTGTTACTTTATAAGTATTGCGACTAATGCCGATTCAAATCGATCTTAGTTATTGTACAACTCACAAACCGTAAAGAATAAAGCACGGAGTGTATCGAAGCTCGGTACAACTTTCAACTAACACGCTTCTCGTTTTCCATTTACTTCTTTTATTTTTAAACTTAATTTTTTGCTTCAAAATTTTTACGACATGCTTGTTGATTCAAACACTGCATTACGTGAATTCTCAATTTGTGTAAACGATGTTAATGGACGATCGGTGATTGGTCCGATTAAGTAAAGAGTCATAAAATGATTTATAAAGCCAAAAAGAATGCGAAGTCATAGTAATTTTGTTTGTCAGATTGGTAATACGTCCGTATTGTAAACAAGTCACGTAATGGATCAAAAAAAATTTTAGTAAACTTCAAATATTCATTTTATAATTTGATCATTGATTAAAATAGAAAAATTATCTTCCTGACATTAATTTATTTAAATAAAAAATGTAAAGATGTGTAGAGTGAAAAATGAGTTTCCGGTACGATGATTAACCATTATGGAGTAATATACGCATAAGATAATTCATAGAAAAAATTGAGTCTACTACCGTAAAGTAATTAAACGCAAAATGGTAATCTTCTCTATACTACAGTCAGTGAATAAAAATCATTTACCTCATTGCGAAAAATATAAGATTTTTAAAAGAACACGAATAATAAACGTCGTTATTAATTTTCGTGTTCTTTTCAAAATGTTACATAAACGATTGGTTTGTGAACTAGAGTACTCCTTCGTTTAACATAGCTCCGTCGTTTTTTGGAATAATTGTATGAAATTTTGGAGTTCCATTAATGGTCATAGCTGTATTGTTTTGCAAATCTAATCTTTCTTTTGCTTCTAAATAAATGAAAAGGTTTGTTACAATTGCTCACAAATAAAATTAACTTTTACTAACTGCCTTTATGTCCCTACTCAGAACAAAAAAAATATCGAAATCAATTTATAATAAGTAAAAAATGTATAGTGTTAAAAATCGATACTGACAATAATTATAGAAAAGAAAATTTTTTTTTAATTTATAAACTTTTGATATAAAAAATACCGCAAAATTCTCTGACTGTAATTGTTCATTGTCAATACATCTTGTTGCTCATACAATAATAATACAGGTTTTTATTTCTCAACTGCTTTTATGATATATCTTCTAAGAGTTTTGAAAACTAAAAAATTACACATCATTATTTCATTCAATGAAATATAAATTTTCTAGGTTGGCTTCAATTTTCGTTATTAAAATGTTTTCTTCAATCAGGAATTATAATGATTCTTACAATCCTTAACGGATTGGAATGTAATTTTACACTTTTTTAACTTCCCGCTAAGAAAATTGTAAATTTTCAAAAATTCGGGAAGTTATTGTTTTCACCCCGACTTTCGGAAATTAAGTTTTCATCAGTTGTCAATGTTTTGAGGTCCTAGGAAGCTATTCCGACTATTTTTAGAATGACGCCCGATTGTCTGTATAGATGTGTCGTGTGTGTGTCGTGTGTGTGTGTGTGTGTGTGTGTGTGTGTGTGTGTGTGTGTGTGTGTGTGTGTGTGTGTGTGTGTGTGTGTGTGTATGGATCTAAACTCTTCATATCTTTTTAATGAATTGACCGATTGAGATGGTTGAGGCGGCAATCGATAGAGTTTGTTGGCCGTCAACTTTCCTAAAAATTTCAAATCGATCGATCGAATGGTTTCTAAGATACAGAAGAAATACAAAAAAAAAAAAATTTTTTTTTAATTTTTTTTAAATTTTTCAGAAATGGCTCGATCCATCGATTTCGAAATCTAATCAGCTATAGAACTCAATAAAACGCGTCGATTGCCGCTTCAACCATCTCAATCGGCTTATTCGTTCGAGAGATATCGTTGGCAAAAAAAATGGTCAAAAACGGTTTTTTTCAAATCTCCAAAGTAACTTATCTCATCAATTCCTAAATCATATCACCTCTAGAACTCAATAAAATGCGTCGATTGCCACATTGAACGTCAGAATCGGTTGATTAGTTCAGAAGAAATCTGCGTCAAAATGTTTGAAAAATAACGTTTTATGTTACTTTACCCGGATAAATTGTCTTATAATGTACTAAAATGTGTTCAAATTCATGCCAACTCTTCACTCTTCGTCTTTATGATCTTTTTCGATCACCTTAAAAAGTAATGTACCTCATTTTTTAGTTCAAATTATATTATAAACAAAAAAAATTTTTAAAACACTGTATTTAATATGTATTTCAGGTATTTTATATAATAACGCTCCGATCTGAGTTAAAACTCTTTTAAATTTTAATTTCAATTACTTACATTGATTTATGCCTGAATACATGTATTTTATTGAACGTAATTGGCAATCAAAATTGAAGAAACGCTTGTCTACCCTAGTTAGAAGGGACCATTGGACAAGGCTCGGACCAGGCATTGGCCAGTCGTCATGCCAGAGTTCCGAGCCTTGGCGCAAGCCTTGGTCAAGCCTTGGCTGAACCATTGGGTGAGCATTGCTCCAAGCCTTGGATGATGTCCATGTTCCAAGCCTTGGGAAACAAAAAGTCAAGCCTCGGCCAAACCTTGGGGAGCAAAAAATCTAAGGCTCACCCAATGCTTGATCTAAAATATTATTATTTAAATTAATAAATATAATTACAAAAAAGTTTGATCACACTTTTATCGACATTACATTGGAGTGTAATTAACTAATTACTAAATTAATGGGAAATAACGAATAAAATTATTTGGGGGCTACCGGGGTTCGAACTGAGATCCTTCTGGATACTAGGCCGGGACGCTATCCACTGTGCTAAATCTGATGTCCCGATAATCATGATTTTTTTGCTTGTTAATTATTTAAATACAATTTAATTCAGAAATATTAGATCGTAAAGATGAGGTGAAATGTAGTTTCATTTAATGAACTTGAAATTGTCCAATGAGTAATGACATACATTTATTAATTTATAATTTTATGGTTTGATATAAATGAATAAATTAAGAGTAAGATCAAGTAGGACTACTATATTGGTTATTGAACTTTAATATTTATGTTAACTAAAGTTTTGTACATAGCAATAACTATAATTGAATGAAAATTATTGTATATCAAATAATTTTACTTTTTTAAAAATTTCAACTCTTGATATTAATCGTATACTCGGTGGACCGTTATGCCCTGGTCTTCTCTATATACAAATATATCGCGTGCCAAATGCCAAAAGGGCGTATATCTTCAGATACGCCCTTTTGGCGTTAGTACGTCAAAAATTTTTTTTCTGCAGATCTTTACGTTTCGAGCGATTCTAAAAAGAATGGCAAAAAAAAAATTTTTTATACGCCCTTTTGGCATGGAACCCTAACTAACTGCTGTAATACGCCCTTTTGGCATGGAACCCTAACTAACTGCTGTAATACGCCCTTTTGGCATTTGGCACGCGATATAGATACATATAAAGTTGCTAATTTTAATATTAAATAAAAATTTAACCCAGGCTGAGGCATTGGCCAATGGTCAGCTGCCCAGGGTCGGCTTGACAAAAATTAAACTATCGGGCACAGCCTCAGTTGAGGTTCAGGCCAATGGTCCTTCCCCAAGGCTCAGATTATCATTGTGAAATTATTGGGCCAAGCTTCGGCCGATCCTTGGGCCTATGGTCAGCGGCCAATGCTCGATTTAACAAAAATCAAAACATAGGGCCTGGCCCTGGTCGAGGCTCGGGCCAATGGTCATTACCCAAGGCTTGGCTTAATTTAATCAAACCATTGGACCAAGGCTCGGCCTAGACTTGAACCAATGGTTAGCTGCTAAGACTTGGCTTAACGTAATAAAACCATTGGGCCAAGCCCTGGCCGAGGCTTGGGCCAATGGTCAGCTTCCGAAGCTTGGCAAGTGACAATAGGGCCAAGGCTCGGCCTGTAGTCAGCCTTGGCGATTCCTACCTGGGTATCAATGATTTTCAATCCATAAATTTTCGAACTTTAACATAGAATGTAACTTGTTTGAGCTTGGAAAGATAAAAAAACAACTACGGGCAAGAGTATTTTTGAGTTCGGAGAGTTCGAAAATGTATTCACACCAATGTTTTCGAGCTCCTGGAGCTCGACAACAGCGGGAAATTTTGGGGCTGGTCCGCAGGGCCAACCGATGTCCAGATTTTTTTGATAGATTTCTTTGTTGGTTCTGAATTAAAGGGGATCGATTAACTTATTCAGAAATGCTAATCACATTTTAATCACGTTACAACACTAACTCTTATGAATTTTGAAAATAAAAAAAATTATACTTTTTTTAATTTATCTGCAAATGAAGTTTCAACACAAGTTCATGATCAAATAATATAAAAGAAATCTTGAAGCTTAGTAAGTAAGCTTGAATTGACACTTTACAAATTAATTATATTTACAAAAGTTTTGTCTTATTTTTTGAGATTATAAATTTTTCAGCAATTTACGTCTATTAATTTATCATTCAGTTATTTATTAATAAATTTTATTCTTGCACTTTGTATATTAAATCTCATGAAATGAATTTTGATTATCTTTATTTTTAATAATTTTTTTTTTTTCGCTATCGAAATTCATTTTAAATTTAAACAAATAAATTATACTGTTGATCTAAATGCTAACAAGTTGGCGCAATATTTCATAATGTTAAATCAACTACCAAATATTAATGAGAATAATCAATTTTAATTAATAGAAGTATAGTTTTTATAATTAGCCCGCATTGTTGAGAAAAATTTCTGACTTTGAAGACGTGGTTAATTCGATTGAACTATGTTTAGTTTTCTGTGTCCGATTCCCTATCGGTAATAAACAACCCGAAAAATTATTGGCAGCACTTATCTTTTTTTTTCAGTTTAATAAAAAAAAATTTTTAAAAAAGTTTGTAGTTTCTCCGCAAAATATTTATAAGCGTTATGTTTGAATTAAGGCAGTAACTGTAGTTAAGGATGGAAAAAGAGGTTTTTTCTTCAAATTATTTCACATTGACTTGGTATGCTTGATAAAAGTCATATACACGAAAGATATTAACATAGAAAAGAACCACTGATTTTTTTATAAATACAAAAAAATATTTTGAATTTTTACATTTTAAACTGTCTTACCCGCAAATGAAAGAAAAGTCAGTTAAATAATCCCCAATATATAGGGCAGTGTGTATTGAATCACTTACTCTGACCGTGACCGTTTAAGAGTTTATTAAGAATTTTTGTATTTTATCGTCCGTATTGAAAGATGTATGTGTAAATTCTGAGCCTTCCATCTTAAGCTCTTAAAAAATAATAAATTATTTTTGGACTTTTATTTAGAAATCGATAAAAGAAATATCTTTGAAACAGATTTCGATATCAATATTTTTCAAATACGTAGTTTGCTTATTTCGAATCGTCCTTCTATTAAAAATTTTATAACAATGATTAGTCGTCATTTTTTACACTTTTTTTGAAGGTGACACGCTTTAATAACTGCTGAAAAAATAACCTTAAAATAAATTACGTTACACTTCACCCATAAAATTTTCTGGAAAATTGCTTCAAAAAAGAGCTCAATACTATTTCAAGCATATTACATTAAATTACTCTATTATTTTACACAATCAAACTGCCTAAAAACGGTTAAATACTATTTCATGAATATTAAAATTTAATCACTACTATTCAATATACACAACTTTTCTGTAGTATTTAAACTCCTACTTTTTCTGAATGATTATTTTGTCGTGGTTATTTTTACCGAGGGTCAAATGTTACAGAACTTTTTTATAAGTATTACATAGTAGTAATTCTTTTCTAATTATGGTTGCTAATTTTTTTCTGAAAATTTATTGCATCATCTAATCAATTTGTAATTTTTAAAGATCTTAAGAGTGAAAATTTAGAATCCACGTAGACGTTTAATGTATGGTGATTAGTATACGGAATGCTTTATACAAGTTTATTTAACATGTATCAAAATTTTTGTTCTAGGAGATATAACGCAAAAAGGTTATGAAAAAAAACGTACACGTCTCCTACAACAATATGCTACAAAACAAATCGGTAAGTTTATTTTTTTTTTATAATATGAATAATTTATTATATTTATTTGAACATAGCTTTTCTTAAGTTTTTAATTCGTGTAAAGTTTAAAAAAAAAATTTTTTTTACATATATTTTTGGGTTTATGAAATAAATAAACTTCTAATTTATGTATATTGAAAGAAAATAATAATGTCCAATTGTTTAGCATGACAACGCAATACTTATCTATCTATTGTATCAACTACTTTTGATATTTTCATAAAAATGTTACTAACAAGGTAATGGAATTTTATTTAATTATTTTTTTTACTAAAAAAATCATTCGTTTGCAAATCTGGTAACCAATCACATTAATAAAATAACAAATATGTTTCCCAAATGAAGTTTTATAATACATAATAAAACTATGTCCTTGATGATTGCTAAAAGAAAACATTGTCATAATAATTAATTGTATTTTGCTGTAAATGTTCGACTTGTGTCACGTTTAAGTCCTAATTCTCAAGAAACGCACAATGATTAAATTACACTCAAGTAAAGAGGCGAAAGTCAAGATTTTCCACCAAGATGTTTTTTTTTGTTTTTTTTTTTTTTTTGTATGCTCGGGTGAATACTTTTCTTTGTGTTGAAATATACTGTAATAAAATATTTCTTCACTTTATTTTTCGATTTATTATATAATATTTCAGCAATTAGTTTATTAATTGTAATCGAAAATAAATGTAACTGTTTTTTCTTATCAGATGAAAAAATATGTTAAAAAATTATAAACAGATCGTTTGATTTATATTCATCTTGAACATGTCTTGTGGAATTTAAATAGAAACACTACTGAGTTTTAATTGTTTTTACATTACCTTAAACTAAAAGTTAAATCGTGCGTGAAAAATCTATCTTATAATATATAATAAAATATTTTTATTTGATTATTTATGCTATATGTTGTACACTGAAAAATCTCGTAAGCATAATTCGTTACGATTGGGTGAGTTCAGGTCACATTGAGGTAACTGCAATCTTTAAAACGCAATCTCAGTTTCGAATTGTTAAGTCTAAAGTATAAATTTCTATAAATGTCATCATATGGTTTGTTGATTACGAATTAAAGTAAAATATAAATACTGAACATGAGATATGAAATATAGAAGATGTAGGTACAAAATTACTACATAGTGCAGTCAACTTTGTTTCTAATCCGTCCATATTAACTTTTTCAAAGTATTACATACAATGGAAATATTTTATAAGGAAGGAAGGAACAAAAAGAAATGCAAACTATACGCATGCTAAGAATAATCTTATATATTCAACTTCAACTACTATATAACCGCTAACTGTACATAGAAGAGCATACAAGTTACTTCCGCGTGCGATATTACGCCGCTCCCAGCACCATCTGCTATATTACTTGACACTTAATAATTCCGATTTAAAAAATTTTAATTAACAATTTTTAAAATATTAACATTAATAATATTATGTATCCAAATAATGAACATAAAATTATTAAAATTTTTTAATAAAAAAAAAAACAATCGTCTGAGTGTAACTGTCCATAATGAATTAATACCATAGATAGCAAAAAATTGGACAATATAAATCACTTGTTTTATTAACGTTTCATTTTTTATGTTGAATAAAAAATAAAAATGTTTTGAGAACGTCTATATGCATGATTATAATTAGCAGGAGGTGGAACCGGATCTGGCGGTGGTGGCACAGGTGATAGCGGGGGTGATAGAACGAGTTATGGAAGCGGTGGTGTTGGTGGACGTCCACAGCCACGTGCAAGACGAACCCAACGTCGAGTCACACATTCAGAAAAACGTTATCACTCAGGTAGTTTTGCTTAGCGCTTTTATGCAGCAATGTTTTCCATGTTTCCGGCTTCACTGTGCCACTTTCTTATCGGCGTAAATCCCTAACATTTCGTCGATAAAAATTATCGTTTGCATCATTTCCTTTGGTTTTGGATTTTTACTCGCTTTATTATTTTACATTTTACTGACTAGTAAATGTCTTCTCTCTTTTGTTTTTTTATTTTTCTTTTGCATGATCTTCACGTGTTTGTATTGTCTCTTTACTTATGTCTACACTGGTTTCATCTGTAAACATTGGATATATTTTTTATATAGTAAAATACGTAGATTTTTAAATAAAATCAGAGATCAAATATTATTTCAAAGATAAAGTTTAAATTAAATTTTAAAAATAAAATAATGTAATAGGGCCTTGAGAAAAGCATAAATATTATTTCATATAGATAAAATAAAAGAGAAAGTAACTTACATTAGCTGTCGTATTATCTATGTGCTGTTGACGTTGATATTGCATGCAGGAGGCCGGCTAGTACCTGGGGGCATTGCCAATCCTCCGGGATCTGGCAGCTCGGCGGGGAACACTGGAGCTAACGCAAATTCTGCTGCCGCTGTGAGACGCGGAAATCGTAGACTTACGCGAAATGAGAGCCGATATCACTCTGGTGAGTATTTTTTATTCAACGGAGAGCTAAAAAAGAATATTAATTTTTAAAAAAACTTTCAATTAATTCTTCCTTCACTATGATATATTTTTCCTAAATCTTTTCAATTGTTATAGACTAATTTCTTTTAGATTAATTTTAAAATTTTGCTAAGCCAAAATAATTTTCATTTACATTACTCACAAAAATTGAAGGAACAACAAAATTAACAAAATTTTACCTTATTTTAAAATTGCACCATTTCCGAGAAAAAGCAACTTAAGAGAAAACAAAAAGAAAGCATTTAAGAGTTTAATTTTTAATTTTCGATATTAAAGATTTTTTTTTGCCTCTCGTTAATAACAAATGAAAAACAAATCGTAAAAAAAAATGTCCGAACGCTTTTTTTTTTCAAATCTAAAAAGTTCAGACAAAAAAAAATTTTATTTACTTAATTTGATCGATTATAAACTTTTTCATGAAACCATCATCGAAACTTGAAGTTTCAGTGCCTCTACAGCCCGTCGAAACAAGCTAATTTCAAGCCGATGCTGCTAACAACTGCTAGCGAATTCGCAATTCAAAAATACCTTCATACAGCGGGCAGAAACATGCGTGTGCCTTCCCTTGGGAAGAAACACAATTGTTTATGCCCGGTGTTAGTTATATTTAATGTTCATTTGCAGCCTTATCACTCTCATTTGTTTACTTGTCACTTTAGTTTACTCATTTCATTTTTTAAGTGACAGTTTTAATTAACCAAATAAAATTACTAAAAAATGAGTGAAAATAATATTTTTGTCTTATTTACTATTAAATAAGTGACTGTAAATCACATATTTCTCATTCTCTCACAGTTCTCCTTATCATCGGCTTGAAATTAACTTGTTTCTTACTGGCTGCTGACACTGAATCTTGAAGTTCCTATGCAGGTAATCATGAAAAATATAGTTTGTGACTCAGGATAAAACACGATTTCAGACTGCAGGTGATGTCAGCCCTCGCCTGCGGCTCGGACAGCCAAACTCACCCTAGTCTGAAATCGTCTTGTTTCATACCTCGTCACACAATATACTATTTCATGAATTGTCCGATTTTATTTGAACGATTGTAGAGACCTGTGCTATAATTTATCGCAAAATTAAAGCTAAAATTACGTTTTTGATTTTGATACATCATAATCTCATGAGCCAATCATCGCACAGGAATTTAAAAGGCTGTTTTGATAAATCAAAGTAAGGAAATGATATTTTTTTAAAGATTTTATGGTTCGAATTCTTCGTTTTTTGTTTTTCTCCCCGATGTTTTTTTTTCTCAAATACAGATCAATTTTAAGAAATTTTTCTTTTGTTTTTTTTTTAATTTTTGTGAGTAATCCATGCCACTCTATCATCATTGTTGAACTACGGTAAGTATTTAAAAATTTTTACGATAAAAAAAAAGTCTAAACATACAATTATAATACTACCAGATAGCAAAATGACGTTTTGATGAGTTCTGAATGAGTTCCTATTTATGATTTGGACGTCTTATCAACATCTTAAAGAAGTCTTTAAGAAGTTCTCAAGATGTCGAATGAGCCATCTAGCAAACTCATTAAGACGTCTTTAAAAAGAGTTCTTTTTTCTGATTTCGCAAATAAGACTTCAGTATAAACTTACCATGACGTCTTAAGTAAGGAGCTCCTAATTTTGACTTCAAAAAAGTTGAAAAAAAGAATACATTAAGACGTCACAAAACTGACGTCTTATTTATGAAGTTTTTAAGAACTCTTAATTTAGAGTTCTTGAAAATGGCACCTTTAAGAAGTCATTATAAGACTTCTTGAGGACACCTTCGTCGTAAAGTAGTCATTCTGACTTGAATGCTGTCTGGGACTGTAGTGTTATTATTCAAATTCTAACATCTATTAGCCCAAACTCTATATAAACAATTATTTTCAAAGTCAAGATAGTGACTCAGCCTGTTATTTTTCAAATATGATAAAAATTTTGAGGCGTGATAAGATTTATTTTTTTAATTTCTTCAAAAATACTGCCTAAATTTTTAATTGTGGAAAGGAAAAAAATGGTTCATTAAATCAATATAAATTATTTATTTTGTTTATAAATATAAAAACTTTAAACTAGTTTTATTCCAAAAATACAAATCTAAGCTTAGTGTAATTGTTGCTCAATAATTAATTAGCATAGTATTGAAAATATCTAAGCAACAGATCTAAATTCTTTATCCATTTGCGTAGTTATATTCCAAAATTATAAGTATTTATTATCTAACAAGACATTAATTTATCGAGACTGATTTATATTGTTGATCTATTGTGTTGTATATTATTTCCCATAAAATGATATATACATAAGTATAAAAACAGTCCGTGTAGAACTGTAGTTTTTTTTATTTTTCTTAACAAAATTGTTAATAAGTTATCATTAGTTAAACTTTTTTTGACTGTATAATAAAAGTAATGTTTATATTCTAAGAAATAAATACATGCTATAAAATAATGAACTCTATAAAAAATTCAGTTATAATGTTATTAACATATCTATTATCTATTACTTAAAAAACATATGTATCTAATAGTACAATTGTAGTAATTAAATACATAAATTTGTTTACTGTAATAAAATTTATTGTTTGTTCACTTATTCTGAGTTTTAGTTAATTTAAAAGAAAATATATATTATACTTATTTTTATATCAAGTTTTTTATTTAATATTTCCTCTATGTTCAATAAAAAATAATCACTTGTTGCATCAACAAAATAATCAGTACATATAGTAACATATGTTATTATACAGTATAATATGTTTTTTTTTTTATATATATATATTATGCATTGTATTATGGAAGGTATTCTCTGTTTAGCTTTTCCACGTGCGAACTGTTTCCCGCTAGTTCAGTTGCAAGGACGCGTAAAAGCATTATAATGATTATTGTAATTGCTTATGTATACGCAGTTTACACAATAACTCAATAATAATGTATTCATACAGAATTCATTGTAGTTATGAGAAAAAATAACCGCAAGTAGAGTGATGACGTCATCATCGGGTATTGGCATGAAGTTTAGTTTTCTTTGTGTGTATTATGTATATGTACGTGTTGTAATTACTAGCATGACGTAATCGATCCTTGTTTTTTTTATCGTAAATCTCTAAAAGATTTATTTAAATAAATTTACTGCCCAAAACTGAAATTAAAAAAAAATAATCATTAAAATCAATAAATCAGATTTTCTCACAAGAAAAAAATTACATTAAAATTTTTGTAAAATATGCACAGAAGTACGGCAGGAAGCAGTTCAACAAGCCCTGGCAGCAATGCAGAGTAGACCAAAGCCTTCACTTCCAATGCCATCAAAAAGAACATCTGTGATGGCAAGAAGTCCAGATCGAGAACTTCGAGATAGTGGCGAGTCTAGTAGCGATGAAGACAGTGTTGTTACAGAAGAATCACCAGGTGCCGGTGGTCCTACTGGAACTGGTCTTTCAGATACTAGTAGCACAGGTTCAGCACGAGATACACCACCACCGCCTAGACCACCAGCTAGAAGACCACCACCAGCTGACATCACTGATATTGCCGAGTATACTCCGCATGCCTACTGTAATATTCAGCCACCGGATGTAACTCATACTACGCAATCAAGAAGACCCGGTGCTGACCGCGTTAATCGGTACCATGTAGTTGAGGAAAATAATACAGGAACAACGGGACGTTGGAAAGTATCAGCTAAAATTCAACAACTCTTGAATACATTAAAGAGACCTAAAAGAAGACCTCTGCCAGAATTTTATGAAGATGATGATATCGAATTGGAGATCGCTGCTAATCCAAAAGATCCAAATGCTCCTAAACCAGAAGGTGGAATTATGACTTCAGCTATTGGAGAACAATTATCAGTACCATCGGGTTTGCCAAGATCATTGGAAGCTGCTATTCAGAGGTATGTTAATAATATCATATTGCCATTTTTTTTTTTTTTATTTTCTCTGATATTTGGTGTTTATTCTACTATGAAATTATCAGGTATGGTTCGGCAACATATAAAGCTTCAGCGGCAACAGTTTTGGATCCTAATGGGAAGCTCTGTGTTACTCTTACATATGGCAAACTGCTAAGTCGATCGCACAAAATAGCATATACACTATTGAATAAAGCTTTGAGTCGCAACGTTGGTGAATGCTGTCTTAAGCCTGGTGATCGAATCGCCCTTGTCTATCCCAACAATGATCCTATTAGCTTTATGTGTGCATTCTATGGTTGTCTTCAAGCAGGAATAGTTCCAGTACCAATTGAAGTACCGCTGACCCGTCGTGATGCTGGCTCTCAGCAAATTGGCTTTCTCCTCGGCAGCTGCGGTATACAGGTGGCACTGACCAGCGAGGCGTGCCTCAAAGGCTTACCGAAGACTGCTGCTGGTGAGGTCGTTGCCTTCAAGGTAAATATAAAATTTAATTTAATACGTGTAGCAATGTTAATTAAATTTTATTAAATAAAATATTAATAATCAATATTTTTTAGGGCTGGCCAAAATTACATTGGTTTGTTACTGAACATTTAGGAAAAATTCCAAAGGATTGGTTACCACCTCCACGATTAACTGATGATACCCCAGCATATATTGAATATACAACTGACAAAGATGGTTCTGTGATGGGCGTTACAGTGACAAGAGCTGCAATGCTTGCACACTGTCGTGCACTAACGATGGCTTGCGGCTATACTGAGGGTGAAAATACTGTGTGTGTGCTAGACTTCAAACGAGAAGTTGGACTATGGCATAGCACTTTAACAAGTGTGCTTAATGGAATGCATGTCATTTTTATACCTTATGCTCTGATGAAAGTTAATCCGGCAAGTTGGATGCAAATGATAACTAAGCACCGTGCAAGTGTAGCTGTTGTAAAGTCTAGGGATCTTCATTGGGGTCTTTTGGCAACTAAAGATCACAAAGATATATCTTTGTCTTCTATTAGGCTATTACTTGTGGCCGATGGTGCTAATCCATGGTCTCTTTCCTCTTGCGACCAGTTTCTCTCAGTTTTCCAATCAAAAGGTCTTCGACCGGACGCTGTTTGCCCATGTGCTTCATCTAGTGAGGCTCTGACCGTCTCTATTAGACGACCGGGACGTGCTGGCGTTAATGCAACCGGTCGTGGAGTTCTTTCTATGTCCGGTTTAAGTTACGGTGTTGTACGTGTCGATCAAGAGAATTCTCTTACCTCTTTAACGTTACAAGATTGCGGACAAGTCATGCCTGGATGTAAGCATTTTTTTTTTCTTATTTTACATTTATATTAATAGTTCAATTGTTTTTAAAATTTATTTGTTATTGATTTTTTGTTTTTTTGAAATAGCTATTGTTGTAGTAATAAAAATGGAAGGTCAACCTTTCATTTGTAAAACAGATGAAGTTGGAGAAATATGTGTACACAGCTCTGCAACTGCAAGTCAATACTGGGGATTACAGGGTTTAACAAATAATACTTTTAAAGTATCGCCATTGCAGCCTGATGGAACAGCTGTGGGTGATGCTGAATATGCGCGTTCTGGCCTACTGGGTTTCCTTGGTCCAGGTGGTTTAATTTTTGTCTGCGGCTCACGCGATGGCCTAATGACCGTCACGGGGCGAAAACACAATGCTGACGACATAATCGCCACTGTACTAGCGGTAGAGCCTATGAAATTTATATACCGCGGACGGATAGCTGTTTTTAGTGTACGAGTTTTAAGAGATGAAAGAATATGTGTTGTCGCTGAGCAACGGCCTGACTGTAGTGAAGAAGAAGTAATTTATTATTTTTATTATTAAATTTTAAAATTTTATAAAGTTAACATTATATTTATTTTTTTCACCATGCCATACATTGAAAGTTTAAATCCCTGCCCTGTTTAAGGATAAGAAAGTCGTTCTTTTCTTTAACAAGAAAACAAATGATAAAAATAGCTCATGCACCATTCTTCCTACAAACAGAGGCAATAGTATATTACACACATAGGGAAGTAAAGCTCGGCTTCGCCTCGGCCAACAATTACATGTGATCTGAGGCTTTCTTATTTACTTCCCGAGGAGTGTATACTATTTTTCTCCTCGACGGAGGCGGAAAGCGGCAACTTCGTTTTGCACAGCGGGACGAAAGTTGACGCTTTCCGCCCGGAGGTGAGAAAAAATTTAAACTTTCAGGTGCAGGTTGGTGAAAAATTGTAAACACACCACGGAGGAAAGTAGGAGGCGTTCAAATCTGCGTGTTTGTCACCTTCGCCTTCGGCTTGGGTAGGCAATTATACACGCGGGTTGGAATGTCCTACTTTCCGATCTTGGTGTGTAATATACTATTAATTAATTAAATTCATCCAATAGAGTTTTCAATGGATGTCACGAGTGCTTCAAGCAGTTGATTCTATTCATGCAGTTGGAATTTATTGTCTTGCTTTAGTACCTCCAAATTACTTACCTAAAACACCTCTTGGTGGGATTCATTTATCTGAAACAAAGAGACGCTTTTTAGAAGGAACTTTACACCCAGCAAATGTATTATTATGTCCCCATACTTGTGTTACCAACTTACCAAAACCGCGTGAAGTTCATTCAGGTAAGTTTTTGATTATTTTTTATGTTCATTATCAAAGTAGTCCCATGCTGCTAAAATCGAGTATTGATTCGCGCAAGTATAATGGGAGTAAGTACATAATATTAAATTGAGATTAATCATCTCAAGATTCTATTAATGAATTATTTATATTTTTTACTGTGCATAATATTTCACAATATTTTGAAACAAAAAAACAAATTTTTTGTGCTTTCATTTCATTCAATTAATACAACATTTTATAAAACAAAAACAAACGCAAATACTCGACTCAACGTGGGGCGAATTTACAATGTTGTTAGTCTTATCTAATAAAAATGGTTTTATCCTGAATAACTGCGTGCAATTAAATATTTAAGTTAAAATTTTTAATAATTATTTTATAGTATAGTTTATTAATTTTTTATTCATTTTATATTTTTCATTCTTTTGGCTGAGTTCTGAATATCGTTTATTAATTATAATTAAAATTAATATTGATGTTTATATTATTTTCATTAATTTTATTTCACAAATTATTCATTATGTTTAAAAGTTTTTTTTTTTTTATACTAACGGGAAGTTCTTGTAAGACTAGGCAAGAAGTTGTGAATAATACTTGAAGCTAATATATCGCTTTATAAAATTATTTTGGTAGTTAAATTGTTATAATTTATTTCTAATTCTGATTTTCCGGCCTCAGTCAGGAAAGAGTATACAAGCATACTCATTATTGAGTTGAGTTTTTGCGTTGGTTTACTAACGGAATGGTGCGGGGGCGTGTAGCGGGGGATTCTGTTTCAGATGTTGGTCCAGCAAGTGTTATGGTGGGCAACATTGTCCAGGGTAACCGACTTGCATCAGCTCAAGGACGGGATTTAGGTGTACTCGATGAAGATAGCGATAATGCAAAAAAGGTATTTATGCCTAAATCGTTTATAAGTAACCAAATTTTTATTGTTTTCACTATTTTATTGGTGATTTTAAAATTTCAGTATCAATTTATTTCTGAAATTCTTCGATGGCGTGCGGTTAGTACATCAGATCATGTAATTTTTACATCACTTAATGCTAAAGGAGCTGTTGCAACTTCTCTATCATGCTCTCAACTTCATAAAAAAGCTGAGAGAATTGGTAATCTTCTATTAGATCGTGGAAGAATCAATACTGGGGACCATGTGGCTTTAATATTTCCACCAGGAACTGATTTAATTTGCGCTTTTTACGGTTGTCTTTATGTTGGAGCTGTTCCTGTAACTATAAGACCACCTCATCCACAAAATTTACAAACCACACTGCCTACTGTACGCATGATTGTCGATGTCAGTAAATCTGTACTTGTTCTTACCAATCAAAATATACTGAAGCTGCTCAAGACTAAGGTAGTAGTTTAAGAGTAGTTATTAAATAATTATTAAATAACATTAACTATAAATTATTATTTATGTATATTTTAGGAAGCTAATAATGTAGTCGACATAAAAAGTTGGCCGACAGTTCTTGATATGGATGATATGCCAAAAAAGAAGTTGCCAGTGATGTATCGAGCACCCACTGCTGAAATGCTTGCCTATTTAGACTTTAGTGTTTCAACAACGGGAATGTTAGCCGGTATAAAAATGTCACATGCTGCTGTCACTTCACTTTGTCGTGCTATGAAATTAGCTTGTGAATTGTATCCTTCGCGACACATTGCTCTCTGTTTGGATCCATATTCAGGACTAGGTTTTGCTCTTTGGTGTCTTAGCAGTATATATAGCGGTCATCACTCTATTTTGATACCTCCTTCAGAAGTATATATATATATATATATTTTTTTTTATTCTATTAAAATTAGAAATGTATCAGTGATTTTTTTAACTAATAACATTTGTTTCAGGTTGAAGCTAATCCAGCTCTATGGTTATCAGCAGTCAGTCAGTCAAGAGTAAGAGATACATTCTGTTCTTATGGAGTGATGGAACTTTGTACAAAAGGATTAGGATCTTCGGTTCACGCTTTAAAAGCACGTGGTGTTAGTCTCGCATGTGTAAGAACTTGTGTTGTTGTGGCTGAAGAAAGACCAAGAATAGCACTTACCACTAGTTTTAGTAAACTATTTTCTGCTCTTGGACTTAGTCCACGAGCTGTGTCAACATCATTTGGCTGTCGAGTCAATACTGCTATTTGTTTACAAGTAATAATAATTGTTTTATAAATTATTTATTTATTAATAAAAACTAATAATTTATTTGAAAAAATAATGTATGTATTAGGGTGCATCGAGCCCAGAACCATCGACAGTTTATGTAGATCTTCGAGCACTTCGTAACGATCGAGTTTCTCTAGTAGAACGTGGAAGTCCTCATTCTTTATGCTTAATGGAATCTGGAAAACTTCTACCTGGTGTAAAAGTGATAATTGCAAATCCTGAAACAAAAGGTCAATGTGGTGATTCACATTTAGGAGAAATTTGGGTACAATCAGCTCATAATGCCAGTGGATACTTTACTATTTATGGTGATGAAAGTGATTATGCAGATCATTTTAATGCTCGATTGGTCACTGGAAATACTGGTGAAGTGTATGCAAGAACTGGATATCTTGGCTTCTTAAGACGTACTGAATGTGTTCAACAATCAGCTGTTGGTGAAGTACCTGGTGATAATATAAGTGCAGATGTTGATATTGTACCAGGTGATGCTGAATTACATGACGCTGTTTTTGTTGTTGGTGCTCTCGACGAAGCAATTCTATTGCGAGGCATGCGTTATCATCCTATCGATATTGAAAATAGTGTAATGCGGTGTCATAAAAAAATTGCAGAATGGTAAAAATTTATTTTTATTATTGCTTTATTCTATAATAACACATTTTTATTTATTACTTTCATATTGTTGATTGTTTGTTTTTTTTTTTTTTTTTTTTATTTTAAATGATATCTTGATACTAAATTATTAATCTTGACATCAGAGTATACTCTAGTGATTTATATGCTTATTAAAGCTATATTCACGTTCGCTTCATTGGACATTGATAAAAAATTATAAAAAAAAAAACAATAATGAGTCTTGATATTAAATGCAATGTCAATAGGACTGTTATCCTTTCGTTTTCCAACCATTGGAAAATAAAAACATTACCAATTTAAACCTACTAGTTGAGGCCATTTTTAGACGATGGCTGCCAAGTTTTTAAATATTTAATTTCCTTGTACGGTCGTATTTAAATTTTCTTAATTAAGTAAAAAAAAAAATTGAAGCCTTAGCTAAAAAAGGACATCGTAGTTATAATTTCGCTAGGATATAGAATTAAGACAAAAACTTAGTTTTTGTAAGTTCGGAGTTATTCAATAAAGAAATTCCAGTAAAATCTTCATGACAAGATTATTTAGACATTTCAAATTTTCTAGTAACACAAATAGAAAAATTAATTTAATAGTTGAAATATTAAAAGTTTGCCAATAAAATGATAAATTAAAATTTACTTCACAATTAATCAATCGAATCTTATGAGTAAGTTAAAATTGTTTTAAAATAAATTTAGTTATTCGCTCGGTTAGTGATAACAAAATAAATCGTCTTATTGATAACTTTTTTTTTTTTTATGTCAATAAGTTTGAAATAATATTTTTATTGTTTTTTAATTACAGCGCTGTGTTTACTTGGACTAATTTACTTGTGGTTGTTGTTGAACTAAATGGAAGTGAGAGCGAAGCTTTGGATCTTGTTGCTCTTGTTACTAGTGCTGTTTTGGAGGAGCATCATTTAGTTGTTGGTGTCGTCGTAGTCGTTGACCCCGGAGTGGTGCCGATCAATTCACGAGGAGAAAAACAAAGGATGCATTTGCGGGATGGATTTTTAGCAGATCAATTAGATCCCATTTATGTAGCGTATAATATGTAAACGAGCTTGAGAGTAGCGAAAAAAATGATTAATAATTTAATTTATATTGTTTATTTCTTGATAATTAATTGTAGTCAAAGACCAATTATTGTCATCACAATACATCGACATAGTCGATTAACGATTAGTTTTATTTTTTGGACTCCCTAATGGGTGAAAACATTCTTATATCAATTTATTTATCCATAATTCATAATTTAACGTAATATAATCTCCGAATGTGTTTTTATCTTCAAACCCATTCAGAATTATAATTTTAACATTGACGAATGCCGAAAATGAAATATTTTTCGAATAACGTATTGATTCGAAAGTATTCAAGGGCAGCTATTTGTAAATTATTGATTTTTTTTCTTTAAACTCCTCTTCGTATTTGGAGTAGACTGAAAGATCGATCGGACAATACATATTTATCGTTTTTATAGTCACGTTCAATAAAATAAATATTTAAAGTCACAAACATTAATTCATATTTATATATTTGTATTGATCCCGTAATCAATTAGACTACGTATAGTTTTCTCTTATCGTCGATCTTAAACAACTACATTGTTTTTACGTAACATAATCTGATATTTGTAAGCATTATATGCTTTTCCTATTCAATTAAAGAGCTAAAAAACGTAAAAAAAAAAAAAAATGTGATCGTTAGCGCTTAAATTTTACTTTATTAATATTATAATTCAGGCTCAAATTTACTCTTATAAATACTTATACAATGATAATTCAGTCAATATTCATTTATTGTTTATCTTTAAAAAAAAAAAATATATATATATATATATATATATATATATATATATATATATATATATATATATATACTTTACTCAAGCAATTGTTTTTTAATTCTCTGGACGCCATTTTATCAAAAAATTGTACAGTTGTTAATTTTATAATTTTATGTTATTCTACATTAATTTAATCACGCGGATATTTTTTTAAAGCACTGATTGTAAGTTATTATTATATTTTTTTTCCATATGTCATCAAGCTAAACAGTGATTGAGTATCGTCGAGTGCAATACACATAAGCTCTTTTAATACTGTAATCATCGATATTCCTTGTAAATAATTCATGTTAATTAATAGACGAACAAAAATAAAAATTTTTTTCGCCTATTCCACGAAAAAAACAAAAAATATAAACCTTTGTACACCATTGAATTTCGAGAACTTTAATTTTGATATTAAGTATGAAAATAATTGAAAAAATGTGCCATGCCTATATAATCAAGGCACGTATATTTTTTTTTGTTCTGCTTATATTTAATTTTTTTTTTCTTTTTGTTTTTAACAATAACTTTTCAATACTGTAACAAGTTGTGTCTATTGAAGTTCTTATAATTACTGTTAATTATCAGTTGTGATTTACATTTTTAATCAGAAAACAATTATCATTCAAAATATATATAAAAAAAAAAAAAAAAAAAAAAAACAAAACAGATTAATTTATAAAGTAGTTGCATTAATGATTATTACCATAAGAACGAATAATGTTTATATTTTTACAATGATGAGTTTCATTTTATAAAATTTTATTGTAATAACATAAAAACAAATCTGAGGTAAAAATTCTATGGAATAATTATTCTCAAAATAGAAAAAAAAATGGAATCGCACAAAACTAATGGAGAATGCGTGCATGCGAAAAAAAAGGTTTCTATTATATGTATAAATGTTGATAATAATAGTTGATAGGAATATGGGATATTTATCATATTATAATAATGCCCATTTTCATTATCTTCTTACATAAAGACGACGTAATTATCTAATAAAATTAGTTTGCGGACGGCTCCTAAATTTAATATTCACCCTTAAGGTGATAAACATTTATTTATTCTCTTGATAATCATGCTCATATGTATGTATATAAATGAAATATCGTTGTTTTTTTTCTTTTAGATTATAAAAAAAAATTTTTTGTACGTAGAGTATACTTGATAGTTATTGTATTGAAATACAATTATTATAACAATTGTCAGTAGAAGAGTTAAGCATTAATGATGTCAGAATAATATTAATCTATTAGACTTCCTGATGATCTGACAGTTTGCCCAATAATTATTATATTGTAATACCCTAACTTCACGATAGTGAGATAAAAATTAAAGACTGCCGTAGCAGTTATTGTAGTGTTTTTTAAATGAAAAATTTTTTCTTTACAATAAATATTTAAAAAATAAAAAATAACATTATTGATGAATAAATAGCATATACGTATTTAGAAAAACAAGAAAAAAATGATACAATCGCAATCTTTTACATCAATATTTAAACAAAAATAAAAATTTTGCACAGAGCAAGTCAAATAAACGTAATGTACATTTTTTAATATTTGCTTATGTATTCCTTATTAATATAAATTTATCCCTTGTCAATTATATCGTAAATAAGTAGATAATTTAACTTACATGTAGTGTTTATAACAAGTTTAAATTGAAAAAAAAAAACAAAAAAAAAAAAAAAATGAAAGTTTATCGAAATATCAATAAAAAGCCGTTAATATTTCTTTTTTGATTTCTCAATCGATAAGACCATTAAAATTTATCGTTAATTCAATAGCTTGATTCAAAATATATATTTTAAAAATTATAATATCTAATTATTTTTTTATTCTTTTCGAAGTATTCACTTAAGTAAATTCGAGTGACTAGTTGCTGCAAATTACGTTTTTAATAGATAACTAAAAAAAATTATTTTTTTTTTTTATATATAGAAGTACCATTTGTGGTCACTGCACCATTTCTGAACACTTAACACTTTATTTTAATTAATGAAAACGTATAAAAAAAAAAGTCGCAATACAGTGTATAATTGAAGTATCTTCGAGTACATTTGAAAAACTGATTATGTTATTGCGTATTTTATAAATTATTTTATTTTAATTTTCGTAAGGTCCAAAACTCGCCCTTAAGTGGCTATAAAAAGTACCTCTACTCTAAATTTGATATTCAAGTAAAGAAATTGATAATTTAATTATTTAACATTTTTGACATTCATGAATGAGCATTCGAGTTGATTAGTCACGTTTGTCGGAAAGTCAAAAGTATGCAAAATAAAAGCTTACATTGACGATACAGTAAAAAAAAAGTATAATTATAAACTGGTTATCCATAGTTTGCCAACTGACTGCCATCGTAAGCGGACGTCAGAAAAAAGAAAAGAAAAATAAAAGCGAAAGAGAGAAGAAAGATGAGAAAGAGAGATCGAGAGAGAAACGAGAATGAAAAAAGTAACTGCTGCCCGTAAATGTACCAGGAATAGTATTATAACATTTTTATATAGGCATAAGCAGTCGAGCACAGTCAAGTTAGTCAACGGTTGGCAGTGGCACGCGTTACCGTTGTTTCTCGTCAGTCGTTTGCTCTGTTGTTTATTGTATATGCATTATACATTTTCATATGAAAAATTTACATCTATGCATATGTGTGCATATATATAAATTTTTATTTATTTGATCCTACTGTACGAAGTTTTGTGTAGATCGATTATAGTTTATTATAAACACATTTATCATTATGAAAATGATAAACAGTCTTAAAAATGTGAAACATTTCCATAATAACGTTTAAAAACCTTTACCATTCGTAAAAATCGGCTGTTGTTACGGAGCCGTTAAATCGTAATATTTGTTCAACGCTTTTTCAAGAAATTGGTGAGTAAATAATGTATTTATTTTTATTATTTTATAATACATATTTTTAAAAAGCATAAAAAACACTTGAAAAATTAACCCAAATTTTAAAAAATAGTTTAGCCAATTTAAGCTGTAAATTAAATTAAATATCAAAAAAGAAAAGAAACTTAATATACGTCCAAGTTTTCTATTTACAATTTAGTTAAAAACTTTGTGCTATAATATTTCATATTAATTACATACCAAAGAATATTTTTTAAAATAAAATATTTCAAAAATAAAGAATTTTATTTATTTTTTTGTCTATAGAAAAAACTTTGTATGTGCCTTCGTTTTTTTTTTTTCACTGTGCAATGATAGACACGAGATATTTTACGAGAGTTCAGAAATAAAAGAATATATTTTTAAACACTTACGTTCTCTTATGCTTAGCTATTAAAATTTTAAAGCTATTTTTATTTTAGTTTTGGCTAATTTGTCATATTTAAAAAAACGCCATCATTCACTTCAGTTACACTCACGTGTGTTTTAACCATGATATATTTTTCAATTTCATTTATATTATACCGCAATGCTAGGAAGTTCGCTAAATCGATAATAATTCTAATTATCAATAATAATCAGACAGTTTTAAGAATGTTCTATAGATATACACAAATTGGTAAATATTTAATTGAAAAAATTATGAAACTCTTATCAAGGTTATAAGTAAGAAGTTAACAAAAAAAAAGTGATAGACATAATATAACAAGAGATCGATATGGAGGCGTGTATCAAAACATTCATTTTAAACAGTTATTTCATTCTTCATACGTACCGATCAATAAAATTATATTTGATACGTGAACTTGAAACTTATTCTTACATGTTTTGTTATAAATAATCAAAGAATTATAAGAGTTATTAAAAATAAATTGAATGTCTAATTAGATCAAATAATTGTAGTTAATTACTTTTTCAATACGAAGTACTACATGCATTTGCTATTTGGCCCGTGACTAGTTGCATGTTAAACATAATTTAAGATAAATTGTCATTAAGTAGATTTTGAATACGTACATTATATTATATGATTTTGGAATATTAAACTGTATATTTTTTTAATTTTACGGTTAAAGTATTCTTAGAACTTAATTTTAAAAAAAAATTAATACCGTCGTTTTTGACTGATGTCTGTAGTATGTTCAGTTTGTTTGTAAACAAATAAAATGTAATATTACACATGCGTAAAAAAACTGGAGTAAAGTTTAATGTTATCATACATTGCTATGAAGGATATCTATATTGTTCTTGGATGAATAATATTTTTTAATAATTTTTATACAAAACTTAAAGAATTTGATAACCTTATAAAAGTATATTGAATTTGAATCAGAGTTGATATTTTTTCAATATTTCGTAAACTATTCCTCTATTAATCTCAAATCTTTATGAAATCTACAATTTAATTAGTCTTATTTCATTGCCGAGAGATTCATTCATAAAGATTTAGAATTAATTACATTTGTAAATCAATCTAATCCGAAATTAGCGAGCTAATATTTAAAAACGAAAAAAATAAAATAAAAATTTTTAACTCTGAATAGTTAAAAAAACAATCTGAAAACTGCCTGACCCTGCAGGCCAGGCCTAAAACTTCCTGCTATTTTCTAGCTCTGGAGCTCTAAAATACTATTGTTAATATATATTTGGGCTCTTCAAGCTCGAAAATCGTAATGTCACACTTTTCACTGCGAAAATTCAAGTAATAATCAATAACAAAAAAAAAAAATAATTAAGTAAATCGTTGTTTTTTTTTTAAATTTATATCGACAATAGCTTTGGAAGTAATGAACCGATTTTGAAATTCAAAACGGCATTTGACGCAGTTTTCCGACGCAGTTCTTTGGGAAAAATGATGTAAATAGTCATTTTATTTATTTTTAATCACCAATATCGCTTGAAATAATGAATCGATTTTGACGTTTAAGGTGAGATTCGTAGCAGTTTTTCAATCACTAACATTCGAAAAAACACCGTCAACATTTACACGAAGAAAAAAATTAAAGAATTTTTACTAAATTTGAAAAAAACATTACAATCTGAGAAAGTTAACTCAAAATGTTAAAAAAAATCAAAACTTTACATAACTCGAAGTAAAAATTACAACATATTATTTAGAATAATAATATCTGTTCATTATAAAAATTACTGCATTTAAGATAAAATTTACTAACGACGAAATGAAAACTATAATGTACCAATCATTTTTACTATTGTACTTAGTAAATATTATTTAACGCGCTTTGTGAAAGATGTATTCTGGCGCGTAATTTTTACAATCCAGATTGTAATTTTTCCAATCCAGATACTAATTTCGTCCCCACTCCTAAAATAATAATCATGCGCGTCGGGAGACGCGTATTCTCAGGTACTACTACCTACAGACAATAGGACACACACACACTCACACATACATAGGTTGAATGGGGAATCAATTTCACGAGACGCACATGCACACAACACACACATACGTATACAAACGCGGAATAATTTATAATTAAAGCTTGAAAACAAAATTATTTGCCCGACGATGAGATCGAACCTGGTCTTCACTGTTTCTTCACACCCTGACCAAGTACGTTGACAGCTCAGCCACAATGACGATTAGAGATTCTAAATTTATAGCAAGTGTATGGGTAGGATACAATATCAATGGCATAATATACCCTGAACTAAAAATTACAATCTCAAATAGTAATTTTATCTCCCGGAGTAGCAATTTGTCTTACCGACATTCTAAAATGTACACTACTTAGGTAGAATTACATTTGAGATGTAATATTTATCAACTACGGAACAAAAGTTATGACTAATGTACTAACTTTTAATAATTCTAATAACGATTTCTACTTTTTGTATGATTAAACTATTTTTATATGAATAAGTAAATATTGATTTTTTCCAAGCGAAAATTTAACGATTTTTTTATTTGAGATAGTAAATTTTTGGTTATGGTTGTAATTACTATTTAATTTTGAGCGGCATTTTTCTCCGTGTAGATATTAGAAAAACAGACTTTTTTACATTTTTTTCGACAACGGTTTCTCTTAAACGAATGAACCGATTTTGATGATTGCTCTCTAAAAATGAATAAGTGAAATAAACTGCGAATTAGTGGATGGTCATTATTTCTAAAGCTATAAGTATACCACTCATTCAACCAGTGGTATACTTATAGCTGGTTTCCAGTCAATATTTGCTGATCCAATGTGAATTTCACTGATTCATTTTTAGAGAGTGAGATGGCATTCGACTCGGCTTATAAAGTTTCAGAGCTGATTTTGATTTTAGTATCAATCTATCGAGCACATTACAAGTTATCCGAAAAAAACATTTTTGGAAAAATTTAATTTTTGGAATATCTCAGAACGTACTGTAACGATTATGCGCAATTTCTCAAAAATTATTGGAATTAATGAGTCGCTTCGAACGCCACCTCTCCTGATTAAGAAAAATTATTTGAAATAATTGAAAACAATTTGAATCGACTGATATATATAGACATACACTTAACATAGATTAAATCATTTTTCTTAATCAGGGTCAAAAAGCCAAATCGGTTCGTCCGTTCAAAAGTTACAGAATATTTACATGCATACGTACATACGTACATACGTACGCAGACACACACACACATACGTACACTTGGACATCATATTGAAATTAGTCAGAGTAGCTTCCTAATACCTCAAAACGACGAGATCTGTAAGAAATTTGATTTTCGAAAATCGGACCGAAACCAGTAACTTCCCTTTTTTTGAAAATTTTCAATTTTCTTAGCGGGAAGTTAAAAATTTGAAAAACGATGAAACCTGTGGGCAGCCCTAAAACTTCCCGAGCTCTTTGAGCTCGACAATATCTTTAAATACATTGGTATTTTCAAGCCCCTCACGCTCGAAAAAAGTGATGTTTCGTATTAATCTCCGAGTAGAATTCTCGAAATTGAAAATAATCAATGAGGATCGTTTTTTTAAATTTTGCTCTCGATTATGCTAAAGAGTTACGTGAACATTGAATCAAAACAGCGAGTTAATACTTATATGAAACGTCCGGAAAAAATGATGGAAATAGTGATTTTTCAACATTTTTGATCATGATATTATTTAACCCGTCAGCACTCCCGTTATGAGCATTTTGCTCACAGGACACTATTCAACTTATAGGATGTCGCTGTCGGGCAAGCGAGACACTAAAAATCACGGGAGTCCTGACGGGTTAAACTAACGAACCGCTTACGATAATTTATGTAACGATCATCAAACACGAAGAAGCCAAAGGGCCGGCATGAATTTTGGATTATAGATGAGGAATTAACATATGCGTTATCCGAAAAAAAATGAAGTTAACTTTATTTTTTTAATTTTTCATCGCCGATATCCATTGAACTAAATTACCGATATCGATGTTTGTTAGGAGTTAATAAGCTGCTTCAAATGCCACCTCAAAAATTTAAATCGGTTCATCAGCTCAAAAGTTATAGAATATTTACATACGTACGTACGTACATACACACTAGAGTATCCGTTATTTTACAAATTAGACTTTTTTACTTGGCCATGATGTAAATCATTTATTTGTAACCGAAAAATAATAAAAAAAAAAAAAATGACTATTCCAATGCCGTTAAACCCTGCGTAATAGGTAATGATACTTTCCAATTTTAGTACAATAAGAACAAATTTTATAACTTGCTTAAAAATAAACGTACAGCTATAACTAATACCAATGTTTGTAGGGAATTTATCGCGCTTCGAAAAAGGTTTCTTATGTTTTTTTCGTAAATCCAACTATTTCGGTGATATCGAAGTTCAAAGTTTGATTTGTTTCTAAAAATTGGCGGTTTTGTTTGAAACTTCTCTCCCGAGTCAAAATATTTGGATTAGATTGAACTTAAGTTAACTTAAACAGCTTAGATATAACTTACCTGATATTGATGGACTTGAAATAGTATTACCTTGACTTAAAAAGCTTAAATAAGACTTAGGTGGGCTTGGGCATCAAGTTGAACTTATTTATGACATATTCTTGATAAAACTAACCAATCGAAGAATGAAAGCATGAAAAGAAGATATGAATCCAAACTAGGTTAGCAAAGAGCATCGAATACCTGGAAAACAAGCAGCACCAGTACATATCAGGCACCAGGTCGTCTGCAGGTATTCTCCAAGCATAAAAAGACCAAGATGAAGCATTTTTAGGCTAAAAATTGATCTTTTGAAGAATGTTTAGGAGTTCTCCTTACAGCCGAGCTGTGTGGCATGCACTAGGTCGTCTTCTGGCGTTCTCCAAGCATAAAAACACAAAAGTAAAGCATTTTTGGTTTAAAATTGATCTTTTGAAAAATGTTTAGGAGTTCTCCTTGCAGACGAACTGGTGCAAGTCACACAGAAAAGAAAGGAACAAGTTTTGTTCCTTTAAAATGGTAATCATCATCAAAATAAAAAAATAATTTTTTTTTTTACTCTTCTTCCATTTAAAAATGTCAAAAGTAGTCAATAGCTATTCGAGCTCGAAAATACTTTTGTGTACCATTGTTTTCGAAAAAAACCCATTTTAGCATTTCTTTCTCCCACGATATCTCAGGAACGAATTGACCGATTTTGATGGTTGACGCGGCAATCGGCGTATTTCATTGAGTTCTAGAGCTGATCAAATTTTAAAATTGTTTGGTTCAGTTGTTTCGAAGATATTTGCAAAAAACCGTTTTTTACCATTTTTTTCGCCCGCGACAACTCTCGAACTAATACTCCGATTGAGATGACTAAGGCGGCAATCGACGCGTTTTATCAAGTTCTAGAGCTGATTAGATTTTGAAGTTGATCGTATAAGTCGTTTCTAAGAAATCAATACAAAACTAAAAAAAAAAATCGGTCTGTCAGTTGACCCTACGGGCCAGCCCCAAAACATCCCGCTGTTTTCGAGCTCAAGAACCTCGAAAACATTATTGTGAATACATTTTCGAGCTCTTCGAGTTTGAAAATACGTTTGTATGCTGTTGTTTTCGAAAAAAAACGTTTTTCACTATTAAACGAATAAACCGATTGAGACGGTTGAGGTGGCAATCGACGAGTTTTATCAAGGCCTAAAGCTGATCGAATTTTGAATTCGATTTATCGAGTCGTTTTTGAGATATTTCAAAAAAAATAAAAAAAATAGTAGTTTATCTATCGAGTGCGATCGTGTTTAAGACGCGAGTGTGAAGATTGGTGCCCGAGCCGAAGGCGAGGGTACCAACACACGAGCGTCTTAGACTCGATTGTACTAGATAAATACATTAGTTTTTGTGACAGATATTTGAAATTTACAACATTTAGTGCCTATAAATGGCAGTTTATAAATCCGTGTTAATTTATTTGGTAAGATTGTTTTGAGTATTTGTTGAAAATTAGAGAGAAGTCGGTAAGTGGACGAATTAAAATGATGATAAATTTTGTCACAAGATGGCTCGTTAAGTTACTTCGATATTTTTTGGTCGTTTGCAATCGCACATGTAACCAAAAAATATTTTTTGATCCGATGATGACGTCACTATTAGAACGATTAGGTATCTTTTTTACCAGCTGTATCTTATCTAATATTTTTAGCTGCCGGCTATAGGCGCTAAATGTCCTAGATTTCAAGTGTCTGTCACAATAATTTTTTTTTAATTCTTTCGACAACGGTTTCTCTTAAACGAATGAACCGATTTTGATGGTTGAGGTGGCATTCGACGCGGCTTATAAAGCTCTAGAGTCCAGTCCATTTTGGAATCAATTCATCGAGCGCATTAAAAGTTATCCAAAAAAAACATTTTTGCAAAAATTTTATTTTTGAAATATCTCTGAACGAGCCCTACCGATCAAGCTCAATTTTCTTCCGGCTTCAAGATATTGACAAGCCGCGTCGAATGACACCTTAAAGTTCAAAATCGGTTCATCCGTTCGAAAGATACAGGTATTTACATACGTACGTACATACATACATACATACATACACTCGGACATCATCGTGAAATTAGTCAGAATAGCTTCCTAGGACCTCAAAACGTCGACATCTGGTGAAAATTCGATTTTCATAAATCGGACCGAAACCAATAACTTCTCGAATTTCTGAAAATTTACAATTTTCTTAGCGGGGTTAAAAAATTTTTTTTTTTTTGTAATTCGCCAATATTTTTGAGTCTACTTGATCAAATGATCTGAAACTTTCAGAAAAGTTGGTGGCCAACAAGCTCTTTCGATTGCCGCCTTAACCATCCAAATCGGTTCATTAGTTAAAAAGTTATAGACCGGTCACCCACACACCCACACACACACACACATATATATATATATATACATACATACAGACACTCGGGCATCATTCTGAAAATAGTGAGAATAGCTTCCTAGGACCTCAAAACGTCGATATCTGATGAAATTTCAATTTTCGCAAATCGGGGTGAAAACAATAACTTCCCAATTTTTCGAAAATCGTCGATTTTCTTAACGGATAGTTAAAAAAAAAAAAAAAATTGAAACTGGGTTTTTGTGTTCAAAATTTTTTTTTTTTTACATTTTTTGGAAATGTGTTTTTTTTCTTTTTTTCGCAAAACTTGTTCATTTACTTGTTTTGCAAAACTTTGATCAATCACCCCGAAAAAACGGTTCGATAGATCAATTAAACAATTTACAGGGTTCTTGGAGGTACATTAAGCTGAAAAAAAACCTGAATACATTAATCATTTCATTGATATTTACAAAGCAGCTGTTGATTTACTGAAAAACGAAATAAGACATCTTTTTGTACTTACTTGATGAATGTCAAAAATTAAAAAATTTTTTTTTCCAAAAAAATGATGAAAGGATCTTGTAGGGAATTTATTCAAGTTTTTAACGCCGCCCTTTAATTTACTGTGCGATCATTACTACCTGAAATATCGATTATCAAAACAAAAAGGATCATTTTTTGTTTGAATGCTGATATCTCAGCGACAAGTTGTCGTACAAAAATGAAAAAAAAAAAAATAAAAATAAAAAAAAGAAAACAAATTAAAGCTGAATAAATTTGCTAACCGACCTATGCATTGGTTTAGCTTGAAAAATTTTTCCAAACCCGCTTTCGATGTTCTATACAGCTATTAACGCATTTTATCGAGTTTAAGAGCCGATATGATTTGGAAATTTATCGGTTCAGTTTTCTCGAAGATATTCGAAAAAAATCATTTTTTAACACTTCTATCTCAAACTATATCTTTCGAACAAATTAATCGATTGAAATGCTTCTTGCAACAATTGGCACGTTTTTTTAAGTTTTACAGCTACTTCAACTTGTACATTGATAGAACGTGTCGATTCAGAGATTTTTGAACAAAACCGCTTTTCACCATTTCGTTATCTAACGATATCTCTCGAGCGAATGAACTGATTGAGATGGTTTTTGCGGCAATTGACGCGTTTTTTTTTAGATTTAGAGTTAACCTAATTTTTACATTAATCGGCTGTCATTTCAAAGATATTTGAAAAGAAACTCTTTATTACCATTTTCTTCTATAACGATATTTTTTAAGCGAATCAACCGATTTAGATGGATCTTGCGGCAATCGACGGGTGTTATTTAGTTCTAGAGCTAGTTAAATTTTGGAATCGATTCATTCAGTCATTCCTAAGAAATTTCAAAAAAATCAAAATAAATTTTTTTTTTTTTATTTTTAAAAGTTCTCAGAGTCTATTCGATCGAATGATCTGAGATTCACAGGAAAATTGGTGGTTAATAAGCTCTTTCGGTTGTCGCATCAAGAACCATCTAAATTGCTTAAGTCATTAAATAGTTATAAAAAGTTCACACACAGCACACACACACACACACACACAAAAAAAATTCTCGACTGAAGGTAAATATTCTTGGTTCAAGAAAATTTTTTTGGAGACCTAAATTTTCTCAAATAAAGTAGAAATTTTCTCCAAACAAGACGAATTCTCTTGGCTCAAGAAAATCTTGACTTGGTTCCCAAAAATGTTTGTCTTCAAAAATATTTTCTTGACTCAAGATATCTGTTTTTTCTGCACACACACACACACACACACACACACACACACACACACACACACACACACACACACACACACACACGCGCGCGCGAACGCTCGGACATCGTTCTTAAAATGGTCAAAATAGCTTCCTAGGACCTCAAAACGTCGGCATCTGATGGAATTTCGATTTTCGAAAATTGGGGTGAAAACAATAGCTTCCCGAATTTTTCGAAAATCGTCGATTTTTTTAGCGGGAAGTTGAAAAGTCAATATATAAAATAAAGAATGTCATTTAGTCATAACAGTCGGATTTTCCGATAGAATTATATACTTTTCTTTATATTTCATTAATGGTCATAGAGCCCACACTGAGACTTGGTTTTCTGTTACTCGTTTAATAATTATTAATTAGTAGTCTATATATAGGTAAAATTTTAACGTTTAATGCTTATAGTACAGCGAAATAATTCATATCGTAAATATTTTATTTATTAGATCAAATAACTGCATAAAATATAAAAAAATGTTTTTGCATAATAGTTTTAAATAAAAATATACGTATGACAGGGTGGTTTTATTTTGACTTTCCAATATATATTGAGTTCATCTTCATCTCAATAAGTTTTATTAGCTGCTAAAATAATCGTGAAATGTTAAGGATTTCAATGGATAGAACTATTAAAAAATATTTGAATTTCTAATTTTTTTGTTTATGGATCTGAATAGCTTTAAAATCTAACCAAATCTAAATTATTTGAGCCCTTTTAATTGCATTAAAAATAATCGGTCAATTCATCCGGAACATGTATGGCAAATGAAAAATTACTAGTGTAATTTGACGTATTTTCTTTCGACTCGCGCTTCAAACCGCGATCATTTTCGTAAACATGCGCCATGAATCTTTACTTAGGCTTATATCGCAACATCGCTATTGTTAAATCGTCGCTTTTGCGGCCAAATTACATAAATATCTATTATTAATACTCTTAACATATACTTCTGACAAAAACGAAGGAAAAAAATGATCGCATAGATAAAAAAATTTAGAAAACAGTTGACCCTGTACGTTAGCCTTAAAACTTCTTGCTGTTTTTGAGCTCAAAAACTTAATTACTGACACTTTTATGAGCTAGAAAAATATTATTATTGCAGATCTTTGTGAAGTCACAAAAAAGTTTGTTAAAATCTTAATTATTAATTTTTAAAATTAAAGTATTGATAAAAGAAAAAAATTACCAGACGTTATTCACGAATGGTTATATAATTGTCACGCCAATGTTATTACTAGTAATCGGTAAAGAACAAAAAAAAATAAGGCCGCGATTTACTTAATCAATGCTTTAGTTTTGACTGTAATAAAGTTATATAAGTAACTAAAAAACAACAAAATTTGTTCAACAATATTATTGTTGAAAAGGGTTCTTTCTTATAAAAATCTGAAGCTTCTTGAAAAAAACGAGGTAGATTCATTGAGTTTTTCGTAAGTTACCATAAATGCACACTTTAATCTGTACAGACCATCTGACAGCAGTAAAAAACAAAATGTTTTTTTATTCGATTGTTTTTTTATAATAATCTATATCGAACGATTCAAAAAAAACAGGCCCGATAATTAATGTGTCCTATTGATGTTATTTTATTATAATAGTATATATGTAAACAGATGACTCAAGCTTATAAAATCTCATTTAAAATTGTGTGAGAGGATAACACGCATACTCCAATGTAATGTCGATGAAAGTGTGATCAAACTTTTTTTTAATTAAATTCATTAATTTAAATAACAATATTTTAGATCGAGCATTGAGTGAGCCATAGATTTTTTGCTCCCCGAGGTTTTGCTGAGGCTTGATTTTTTGTTTCCCAAGTTTTGGCGAAGGTTCAATTTTTCGTTTCCCAAGGTTCGACCAAGGCTTGATATTTTGTTTCCCAAGGCTTGGAACATGGAGATCATCCAAGGCTTGGACCAATGCTCACCCAATAGTTCAGCCAAGGCTCGGAACTCTGGCATGACGACTGGCCAAAGCCTGGTCCGAGCCTTGTCCAATGGTCCCTTCCTACCAAAGTTGTTTGAGCATAAAAAGCTCATTAAAAACAATTGCAGTCAAGAATACTTAGAAGCTCGAAGAGCTCGAAAATGCATTCACAATAATGCTCTTTGAGCTCGAAAACAGCGGAAAGCTTTGGGGCTGGCCCGCAGGGCCAACCGTTGCCAAGATTTTCAACTTCCTGCTAAGAAAGTTGAAAATTTTCGAAAAAAAGGGAAGTTATTGGTCTCAGTCCGATTTTGGAAAACCAACTTTTAACCAGATCTCGACGTATTAGGGTCCTAGGAAGCCATCCTGATTTTCAAGAGGATATCCGAGTATATGTATGTTAGGGTGATTCATTTCCGCAAAAGTTTTTTTTTTTTTTTCAAGTCCTCAAGCAAAATCTCAATCTACATCGAAAAAAAAAAATTCTCACCAAATATGAGCTCTTAGTTCCAATGCTAAGTACTTGCCATTTGATTTCAAAGATTTCCCATTTGAAATACACGTAAATTAAATTACTTTTTTTTTAACTTTCTAATACTCAGCTGCGTTTCATGATATCAAGGCGGGTTTGGTCGCAAATTGTAGGGCATTTGGTGTTCTTCAAAAGTGCCCATAGTTACTTAGCTGTAATTCCAGCTGTTTCATTTGTGTCCGTTGCGGAACTCATTTTTCCTATGAAATTGACCTTTATTGGCTTGCAGAACATAAACCAATGTACATCAAAAATGTCAATAGAAATTTTATAGGAAATTTTATTGCCTTAAAAAAAAGTCCCATAAGTCAAGTCGCTAAAGTCCATAGTTTCCGAGTTAAAATCATTTTAATAATTTAAAAAATAAAATGGCAATTATATTCTAGTAACATTAGTTTGAAAGATATCGACGACGAAGAGTTGAAAAAATAACATTTTATGTCATTTTCCCCGGATAAATCATGATATAGAATGTACTATAATATGTTTGAGTTTGAAAAGCTCATAAGAAAACAATGGCATCCAAGAGTATTTTCGAGCTCGAAAATGTATTGACATCAAAGTTTTCGAACTCTAGGAGCTCGAAAAAGCGGGAAGTTTCGGGGCTGACCCGTAGGGCCAACCGTCGCCTAGATTCTTTTAATATTAATTTGGGTTTTTAGTTGATATTGACTAAATAACGAAATTTACAGTAAAAATGCAAATAACGATTTTTTAGGAAATTTGATTCTCTACAAAAATGGTACTGTTAGTTAAGTGGCTTAAGTTCTTCGTTAACGTGGTATAGAGATTTTATTAATTTTGTAAATAAAATATTTTATAAAAAATTCGACCTAATGCCTTTTAATGTCAATTTTAACCTTTCGTTACTCGCGTCCACTCGCCCGACGATTTTCATTGCGCGGCGAGCACTGTACCGCCCATGCTAAAGGAAATGCGACGTTGCCAAATTATAATGCTATAATGAATTTTTTCTTACAGTAACAACAGTAAGTTTGGCAACGTGGTCACAAAAATTGAATCGACGATTTAACTCGCATAATGAGCATTGTGCCGCTTTTTCACATTCTTGTAATACATAAATATACTTTTTTTATATTTAAAATATATATTTATCAATTATAATCATATTTAACAAAAATATAGATTTCAAAAAGAGAATTGGTTAAGTATAAAGTCACAAATACCTATACAGTAATTTTTATTGCAATTTTAGTCAAAAAGGCGGCGTCACGCTCATAGCACGAGTAATGAAAAGTTAAATCAGTAAATAATTTTCTTTTCATTAATTTAATCCATTCATGAGAATTAGAATTCTGATTATTTCGTTTTTTTAATCGAAAGTTTAACAGATATATATTATTATTCGACGAAAATGTGCAAGGGTTGGTTACCGATGTGGCTGCCGATTTTTTGAGCCCGATACGACCAAATCTGGCCGCTGGAGAATTTTTTATAAGTGAAAAAAAATTGATTTTTTAATTATTTTTGAAAATTTGTATTTCAGCTTCCTGGTAAATTAGAGATTCTGCCCAAGCGGCATTCTTTTTCGCTGACCCTTTATTTGTAAGAAAAAAATAGTCTGTTAGTTTAAGCATTTACTCATTTTTGAATAGGTCTCAAATCGACAGTTTTCAAAATAAAGGGATGATTGACAGCTCATATTCTTTTTTATGTAAGGTATATTCTGTTGGAATCTGCACTAATTTTTCATAGTTGCTTCTATTTCTTTAACATAGGGCCATCCAAAGCCGATCAATTTTTTAAAAATCGATTGTTTTAGGTACCCATAACTTTTTTTTATGAACTCGAAATCTTATAAAATTTTTAGAGATTATATACTTCATTCTATCGGGAAACAACCCTGATATTTTCCTCAAGCTTGGAATAGAACTGGTTTCCAAGCTATGAATTTGTAAGAATATCAAATTTTCGTTTTAATATGACTTTTTTTATAATTTTATCATTAGTTTTACAATTTCCGCGTAATTTAATAATTCTTATTCGAGATTCTATTGCATGAATGGGGGTAGAACGGGCTGCATAATAAAATATGGAAATAATGAGCATATCTTATTTTCTTTTTCTCGATCAAAATCTCTAAGTTACCAAGAAGTTGAGATATAAATTTTCAAAAATAATTAAAAAATCAACTTTTTTTAATTTTCAAAAAATTTTCCAGCGGCCGGATTTGGTCGTATCGGGCTCAAATTTAGAGAATCATCTCGTTTTCTGTACATATATTAACTGATATCATTTAGTCATTGTACAATCAAGTTAAAAAAAAAAAAAAAAATTTATGAGTCTTTTCTGTAAATATCTAAAAATTTGTCATTATATGAGTATTAAAACATCATAAAAAGATTCACTACAAAAATAATTATTTTATTAAAAAATATTTGATAAATATATTTTAAATATTCATTATTAAACGAGTTTCATAAATTAATTTGTTTATTTATTTAATCCATTAAGTGTAAATAATTATTCAAAGGCTGTTAATAAGCTTTAATTGGTCCAATTGAAATGTTTCAATGTCACACTTTCATTTTCGTTTATATTAACAGAATGTTTTTTTTATACTCTTGTGACTTTGTTGACTCATTTTTTTATTTATTATTCATCGCATTAAAGAATAAATACCAAAAATTCTTTATCATTTTTTATTATTGAATAATTCAAATATAAATACAATCAAAATATTATTGAAGTACGTTCACACCAAATTGGTTATTTAAAGTCATCAAAGATAAAAATATAAATATATATTTCCTTAGAAGTGATCAAATGTAAACAATTGTTCTTAAAAATGACCATTAGATATGAAAATTTGAAAACAACTTTTAATAGAACATAATTTTTTGTACAAAATAAAATGTTCAATATATATCATTATTTTAATAAGAGAAAGGATATAATATATTCCTGCAAGGTTAAAAATGACCCATATCGAGATATTTTTGACCTGGTTTTTATAAAACTGTTCACTTGTTGCCGGTTTGTTTTTGTTTTTATATAAAAAATATGATAATTGACGTTGAAAACAGCTGCATGGTATTTTTTTATTCGTTATGTATTATCATTATTGTCAAGTGCATATTAAAGTGCTATAAAAATATGTAATAATCACTCAATCATATAAATAATTTTTTGTAAAACGTTTACTTAAAAATTTTTTAATCCTTTTGGCTTGGAGGCGCTTGATTGTAATCAAATTAAAAAAATGTTGATTTATTTCAAACCGTTATGAATACCTTAATATTCAAATAAATATTTTTAAAAAACCAGCTGACAGTTGCAGACGATCTATACAAGTTCATGACAATACAAAAGGAGAATTTTGATACAAGGACAATGTTTTAAACTTTTATTATCTACATACATCACCACTCTGACTATAAAATATCGAGTGTGCATCTTAATAACACTTATTTCCTTTCAATCGTCTGTAAGTGCCGTATTTATTTTATTTATCTTTTTCTGTTTTGAGATCATTTATTCTTATTTAAAAACTAAATCCACTCTCGTTTAATATTATTAAATAACTCAAATTTGTAACAATTTAAATTTATCCACAATTTTTCGTGATTACTGACAGAGTGAAAATTTAACATTAAAGTTATTTGTGTCTGGTGTAAAATAATAAATTATGTCATTTGAAAAAATTTATGATACCAATGTATCAAATTAATGTTTATTTATAATATATTTATAATAACTTACATTTACAGTCAGACCAATGATTTATTTAAAAGTATAAAAATTTAAAATTATAGTTAACAGTTACTACTGAAATTAAATAAATAGCAGTCATAATTAATTAATTGTTATAAGTTAGTCTCAATAATATTAGTCTACAAAAAAAAAACAAATACTATTGGCTTATAACGGTTTTACTGTCGTATTTGATTCGTTGTGGTCATCAGTTAATTCTAAAATCAGTTGGACGTTTGTTGCAGCAGCTAACAGAACGGAGCTGACACCAAAACGCCTTCTCCACATGTGGACATCGCCGTCTCGTTTGAGAATCGGTCGAGCACCAAGAAAAAAGCCGTAAATTCTTTACTGTGATATATATAATCCTGAAAAAAAAAAGTTAAATCATATAGAATTTTGACACTGAAAATTTAAATAATGGATAATTCCAAGAAAGCAGCGTACAAGCGGAAACTTTCATTTTTGGGTTTCGGCAGAAGAAATAGTGTAAGTATCTTTTCGCAATATTTTATTAAGTTAAAAAATTACTTACTATAAGTAAATTTGAAACAATAAAATTGAGTTTAAATAATTTTACATAATCTATCATATACTATTTAGATCTGTTGTCAGTGTCCGTTTTAAAATAAACGCATAGACACGTACAGTACAATATTAAAGTATTCTACACGACTGGTTGTAATTATTGTATTGTTAGGAACATCAGTGTGTTTGTAAAACACGAATAATTACTCTCGTCATTTTATCACCATAACCTCGTGATCACTAATTATTTTCGTATAATTGATTCAATATGTTTAGGTAAATGAATAAAAAACATTTATCAACAAACATCTACGTTTATATATATATATATATATATATATATATATATATATATATATATATATATATTATATAAACTGATTATCATCAGCTGTTTGTATTATATTGATAATTACGACGATAATGGACAAAAATGAATTAGAGAAAAAAAAAATAACTAATTATAGTGATTACTTTTATAACAAATTATGTCTGTTTCGAATTATAGTGATAATCTTTAATAAGTATTCAATTGCGAATAATCATTTTTGTTTATTATCTTCACAGTTTATAAATAAAGTGATAAAATTTATCGTTAACGTTACTTGATCAAAATGAACAAAATATATTTCAATATGAAATTACAAGATATATTTGCAGTACTAGGTTAGTTAATTTATTATGAGAGTTTACCTTAATTAAGGTTTTTTTTAAGAAATTTTATTTTTAAAAGAAATAAAAATTTTATTTATACCTTAAAGAAATATAATCAGTCAGCCTCATTGAAGAATCTTGGAGTTCGATTTTAATATACATACATATTCAGTAATACTAAAACATTAACTTTTTTATTGTTTTCATTATTTTGACAATAAAATTATTTTATAATCCAGTGTAAAATTCTAAGCATTATTGTTACTATATTGATGATGTCAAATGTTTATTGACTGATGACCATCAACAATCAGGCCAATCGGTCTGCGAGGCCGTCTTACTTCATTTTTATACAAGTCACACACATGGCGTTACGCGGGTAGTTGATTGTAACAACAATAAAAACTACATTTCAAATACTTAACACTTATCAAAAATTTTCTTTTTTTCATGTCACTCTCATAATGATTTAAAATAAAATATTGAAGAAAAAAATTTATTTTTTTAATAAAGTCAAATTTCTTTAATATTGATTATAATCAATGATTCCAAACACGCAACATGTAAAAATGGATAATTGCATTAAATTTCCTATTTTTTCACTTATTAATGCACTTACAATAATTTAAAATAATTACCCTAATCAATCTTCATTAATTTTTTAGTCTCTACCTTTTTTAAGTATATTAAACTTTTTTTTCTACACTAATTATTTTAATAAATCATAATTATTGTAAATAAAAAAAATATTAATAAAAGTAGTAACACAGCTATACACGAATTATATACGTAATTCATAAAAAAAACTTTCAGTTTACGATACGAGAGAAACCTCCGTCAACGACCTAAGTCTAATTGACGTGGAAATATTTTGTTTTTTAAATGCTACAAGGCCATTTAAATAAAACAGTTTGTCTATATTTTTATCAGCTTATTAATAGTTCAGTTATTTTTCACAGTTTTTTTTTTTTTTTTTTTAACAGTCAACATTGAAATTTACTTTACATAACTACAGTTATACGACACTAAAACTACATTACATTTGAATATGGTAATAAGGGTGATCCAAAAAAACCAACCTATCGGATTTATAGCTTAAAAAGGATCTATATACCGAGGAAAAAATTCTCCCGTTGGGAAAAATTTTCAGCTCAATTTTAAATGGTTTCGGTAGCTATTTAAAATTTCCCATTTAAATAACACACGAGAAAAATTTTTTTCATTAAAAATATCATAACTTTTGAACCGTTCGAGATAAAAAATTTGCTTAAGTATATTCTTGTAGGACATTCAATTTCCCAAAAAAAAAGTCATGTGAGTTGTATTTTTAAACTCAAAATTCTATATACTTGCAGACCATGAAAGTCTAAAATAAACAGAATTATACAGTTTTAAAGCTTTATCATTAAAATTGTCAATACTATACGTAAAAATTCTAAGACTAAAATTTAATGAAGTAAGTAAAAAAAAAATATAATTTACATACTAGGTTCCTAAGATATATAGTTTCAACTTTTTTATTTGCATTGTATTGCAGTTAAAGTCATATATTTTCTTTTTTAATCGTTGATCCAATTTTTTCTTTTACAATTTGGATAAAATATATGACTACTTAATGAATGCCTAAAAAATTAACACTGGTAACATGTACTCTTTTAGTAAATGGATTATTCAGATTATATTTTTTTTTATAATATAATTTAATTGGCTCCAACAAATGAAGTAATATTGATTTAAAATTTACAATGAGTTTTGAATTTACTAAAATAACATTTTCAGATGAGTGATATAAATCCTTTTAAAGATAATTTTTGAAACTTTTGAAGTTGAGATTTTGGCCAAGCTAATACGTAGCTCGATATTTTGATGTACCTATAAAATAAAGATGATAATAATAAACTTATTACTATTTAAAAAGTCGTCGTATTCAATTTTCGTTTACAATCTCACTAACCGTTAACTATTTTCAGTTAATATCTAATGTTCAAATGATGTGTTTTCAAGGGCTTATAGGGTAGAGATATACCGTTTGTTACCACTTTAAGGTCAGTTTTGGTCACCAATAATTCAAATAAAATAATTTATAAAATACCCAATGGCATAATTAGTTTTTTAAATGTGTTCAAAAATTTTTTAATTACATTTTATTACAATGAAAATTTTTTTATACTTTTTCGTAACTTAAAGTATTAAGTGTTGAGAAAAAGTGATGTGGCCGCAATCGGTAATTCTACCTTATGTTTTATTTAAATTCACTATAATGCCAATCTTAACAGTTTGATTTTTGTCGATGAACGACCGTCAATGAAACATTAAAAATTTCAACAAAATCAATTTGAAAAAGTATGACTTTATTTTTAAAAATCGCTTAAATAATCTTAATAATTATCAATGTATTCGTCAGTATCACGGAAAAAAATAATTGACAATAATTGTAGTTCAATAACTTATGTCTTTCCAATCAGTAAAATTATGATTTTAATGTTTAAACTGCTATAATTAACAGTTAATCGTTGAAATATACTGCTTGACTATTTAAAATTACTACTTAAACCTTAAAAAACTACAAGACACTTGTCAAAAAAATGCATCTGTTATTAATTTCTTACGTTCTACTCCATAATATTTACTAATATTCGGTCTAGGCGCGCTGTTGATGAGAATCTGAGTATTATTTATTAATATTTTTTTTTCGTGTTAGAGGCAAAAAATATAATAGTCGACTAAAAATTAACACCTTGACCTTTTTAAATAATAAGTTTATTGTTATAGTTCATAGTATCATTTGTTTTTTAATTATATAAAACAAAACATTCAAGTCACTTTTAATTTTTATCGATACGCAGCAAAAACTTCAACATTACAAATTACAGAAAGCTCATCGCTGAAGCACATGTGTACATATAATATGTACATATTCTATTCTTGCATCCCGCTGTAAAAAAATTGTGTTAGTTAATCTTACTCTGTAAAACTGAATTAGCAAAATTCACTAACAAATAGTGAATAATCACTAATTTAGAGTTATAGTTGTATCACTTTTTGGAATTCGTGGTACGACTATCACTCTGAAATAGCGAATATTCACTAATTCAGTTTCAGAGAGTAAACTGGCTGTAAGCATAATTTAGTTCAATTTACACTAACAAACTGTATTACAGCGAAAAAATTGAATAGTAAAATAATTTAATAATAAGTAAATTATGTATATATTATTTTACTGGTTTTAGCCATTGAAGTAGTATTTAAAAGAAAAATAAAAATATATAGTGAATTAAAAAACAATTAATCAACTGAAAAATTATCATCAGGGAAAATGTTAAGTTAACACTAAACATTTAATTTTATTTTTTATGGTGCACATGGAATTAATTGTACTTGGGAAATTATTTCAAAATTTCTGTGATTTATTAATCGTAAAGTCCGAACTCTATCGTCTTTGTGTCTTGTGTATAAATACAAAAACAAATAACATATTAAAGATGAATAAGGGTAATAGTACTAATGGAGCTTTCATGTTCAAGGTTTAACCATGACCGTACGTAAGGCTTCACAGAATTATGAAGTGCCAATCGAATTAAATATACAGAAATGAGTTTAGAGAGTATACTTATATTTATTAGTTTCAAGGGACACTCAAGTCACTATACACGATGTGACACAAATATAATATAAAATAACATTTTATTATGTTAATCATAATAATTTTATGAGTTATGAGTTATGAGTAAAATTGACTAAATACAGATATGCAAATACATGAGTGATCGAGTACTAGTTCCCTGATCGGGTACTAGGTCTCTTACCTTACTATTGTTGAAAAAAAATAATTTACATACATTTTTTACAATTTAAACATAACATTCTCCCAATATTTATCAATATATCCTTTCACTACAACTCATTTCTTTGTAGCTATACATGGTTATCATTAATATTTATTCCAAAGGGTAAAAACCCGTTTTTTTGATCACGTGAAAAATCAACAGTACAAATAAATCCAATTTTTTTTTATCGTTTTTACACAAGCAAGTTTTTTTTATTACTTATCATTGAAAAAAATGTATAATTTTAGGATATCATTTCACATTAAATTGTTAATCATACACATCATAGTATAATTATTATTAAAATAAACAAATAAAATTTGTAAAAATAGTAAAAAAATCAATTTTAAACATTGACTAAGCAATTCTAAAATTTCGAGGACGTATTTATAAAAACAATTTTCAAAATGCTGCTATGCAGTGAAACTTTGGAGATAAAATAGAGGTACAATATAGAAAGTCAGGTGCGCCGTCGCTCTGAGTGACTGTGAGCAAGTCAATACATAAAACTCTTTACAATGACCTACAATTGTAGATCTTAATGATAAAAATACTATATATTCAATTCACAAATTTCAATCATAATAATTTCATCAGCAATACCATTTTTACCGTATTTGAGTCTTATATATATTTAGTATATATTATAGTAGTTTTTTTTCTCATATGACCGAGACCTCGAATTTTCACGGGCAAATAACACTTGTTGCTTACCGCGCGATAGCAGTTTCAAAAGAAACAGTATCAAGGGTAACTAGTTTAATCAATAAACTGTTTATTTATAAATTTGTATAATTTTTTATCAACCTCTTTAGAAATTTTATTTTTAAAATAATTTCTACAATAAATTAAAATCTCATCACTCTTAAAGAAGCGTTTTTTTTTTTTTATTCAATATTTACAATCTATGTTTGTATATATAGATTCTTTTACTATGCGAATGTCATCATAAAAAATGTTATAAGTGATCGGTTGTACATCGGAATTCGTATGAGATCAGATCAGTTACATGGTTTAATCTTCAATAAATTATATGATTGTTCATTCTTTCAAGAGCTTTGTGTTTGTTGCATTAGATCTAAAATAGGTCATAGTAATATTTCTTCAGCTCAAATGATTTCGAAGGTACATAATACATATGTATCTGGTTGCATGAAATAGAATATATTTAAAAACTTGAAGTGGAAGTAACTTTACGTTTCTTCCTTTTTACTTGAGGAAGAAAAATAGATATTAACACTACTGATGCAACACACACACACACGCACATTCCTGATATATATATATATATATATATATATATATATATATATATATATATATATAAAATGAAGTATCTATCGACCCGTTTGGAATCAACACCGGGGATAGAAATTGTGAAAGCTGACAAGCACGCGCAGACTGCGCCCTAGTCCTCAACTTAGCTGTAAGCTCTCAAATCATTTGAGCCCGGGATGTCATGCCCGAAGCCAGTGGAAGTTCCACTGGGAAGGCCTTTCTACAAAAAGCGCGGGGAAAAATACTTCATTGGTTACGACGTTCTTTACGAACGTCTCATCAGGTGTGTCATTACATGTAATACATCTCTGTTTGTTCATTTATTTTTATGTGAAAAATAAAGAGGACTTTGTTTTATCAAAAAATTTACATTTTATCAATTGATTATCTTATTCAAATTGTGGACCTGCCAAATTTTCTCTAGGTCAATTAAATTTTGTGATTAAAATTAAATCATTTTTACTACGTGATGTAACAAAATCAAAATATCGTTTAATTTTTATTTTAAATAAAATGAAATAATTACATAAATTTTATTTTAAATTAATATAATTATTTAATTGATTTATTTATAAACATTAAATATTGACATTCTCTGAGATAATATTAAACTCTTCAATTACTACATTTTTGTGACATCGATATGCACTTAAGGTTTGTATTTAAAAACAATCCTGAGGTTTATCTTTAAAGATTTTAATTTTTAAATATTTAAATTAAAATCATTTCCTTTAGAATTGTTCGTGGAATGATATTAAGATTAGTTAGATATCATTGTAAAATATATTAATTATCATTTTTTATAAATATTCATAAGATTTAAAAAAAAATTTATAATTAATCGTCATCAAATGTAGTGTGAAAATAAGTCTGGCCGATTTATCACATATTTACCTACATTTATTTGTATTTAATAAGTAATTTTTTCATTGCATTTCTTTTATTATTCTTTGGATTGTGTAATGACTAAGAATATATTTTTCTTATACGTATTTTTTTTTGTAATGTCATGTAACTTTCATCAATCATTTTTCTAAATGACATAATTAAATATTAAGGAATGAATAATTTAATTTTTATTGAAACAGTTTGTCACGAAAAAAAATACAAACCGACAAATTATTTCACGTGTTTAAATCATTCTTGTCATCCCTTCTAATCATCTAAAAGCTTTTGAAAACAATATTTTTCGTATAAGTTAATAGTAGTAATGGACAATCAATTAACATTAATTTTTCAATCTAACAACTTATTTTATAATTTCTTTAATTATTTTTTTCATTTAAGACAAGTGTTCTGAGCATCTTGTTAATTGATAATAGCAATTTAGATTGGCTTATTTCTACGTATAATATGTTGTTATATATAAGAACTCATACATTTTATTTAGTTTGCCAAACTAAACTTCATTAAATAAACTATATCGTAAATCGAAAAAAAATTTTTTTAAACAAATTGGAACTTAAATTGTTAAAGTTTTTTAATTTTTACGTGAAAGAATAGTTCTTTTATAATGGTTGTACTATATATTTTTATTCAATAAAAATATATATCACATTAGAAAAAAAAAGTATAAACAAATGGGTTATCACTTATTGAAATTATTCTAAAATGTTTTCAAAGTCACTGGACTGAAATAATCGTGAAATATTAGTATACCTCAAAATTTTCAGGGTTAAAATTATATTATGTATTTTTATGTATTCATAACAATAAAAATATAAAAATAGTTATGAATGTATTCTGCATAGTAAAATCAATCTTTATTAATAAACAAAAATGTGTCTGCAAGTTTTCAATTTCTTTCAACTATAATTATATTTTTAAATTTTAATTATTATTGTTATTTATCATAAAAAAATTGTAATTTTAATATAATTTTTTTTTTAAAAGTATTTAGTATGATTTAATATAGATTAAAATTCTAAAAAAAAAAAAAAAAAACTTTTGCTGTTTTGTACTCATTGTTAAAATATTTTAAATTATATAATACAGTAATAAAACTTGAGAATGATAATAATAAGTAGACTTTTTAGTATGTCATCAGCCTTTTTACCCACCCGAAAATAATTTTTGTAATAAAAAATTTTAGACCGACGGAAATGGTACGGAAGCGGGACCGGAATTGGACGAGGAAATGGAAAAGGTGTTTGCCATGGATACTGGAAAGAAATTTGACGTATCTCGTTTAGGATCACCGCTCGAATCAACTGGTTCCGATCGTGACCGCGATCGTGGTCCTCCACCTCGATATGGCGGTGACATCTTTGATCGTAAGTTTATTTTTGAATTACTATCAATGACGATCATATTTATTTTATACCAAAGTAATAATTATTATTATCAATACATTATATTACATTGATAATTATTTGATTTTACTTTTTATTCAACTATTCATTTAATTAGACAATAAATTATAAAAGTAGATTTAAATAATTGGCTAATAACTACAACTTTGTTATTTTTCTATATATTCAAAGTTAAGAAGCAGTAGCCAGACATTTTATGCATGCTCAAACAAATATCTGTATGTATATTATTGCAACACAGATGACATTACGATTATACTGTTCTTAGAGACAAAAAATACTAAAACTTATATGTTGCAAGAAGTCAATTATACACAAAGGTGATTGAGCGATAAAAAAATTAAAATCAACATAATGAAATACATAAATCAATTAAAACTTATTAAATCCATCTGAGAATTTTTAATGATTTTATTTATAAAAATTATTTTTTTTTTTTTTCTTTAAATTTATTAGAGTATACACTATTATATCTTAAATTTTATCTTTTAATAAGAACATCGCAAGAGAAGCTATCCTCATCCTCATATGCCTTTAAAAAGTCTACATTCCAAGTCAATGCGGAGGCATTTATCACCGTAAGTAAAAAATATTTTTTATTAATATTAACGCTTTATGGAAAAATTAAAAAAAAATATTTATACAGAGAAGGATCAATAGAATGCGATCACGAAGAAGAAAGTATCAACGGAAACGGTCAAGTAGGTAATGGTGATCAAGAATTGGACACTATGGATAATGGCGTTGTCACAACACCAACAAATGATGTAAATTCACCATCAGACGAACAAGAAAATACACTCAGCAGTGAATCTGAGGCACCAATATCTGAAAGAGCAGCTTCAGGTATTATTGAAAGTCCTGCTATCGGCAGTCCTCGAGTCCAATTTGAAAAAATTCAAGAAGAAGAAGATGTATTATCATCATTAGAAGAGCCACTCAGTGAAGAAGAACGAAAAACACGGAGACATCACAATAAGCATCATGATCACAAGTAAGATACTAATTGTAATAACAATAAAAACTAACAAACTTATTTAAATAAAAGTAAAAAGAAAAATAATTCAAATGAAAATATACTTCTACACGATATAATCAGTCAGTTTATATTACACAAATTGTACCAACTAAGCTATCGAGCTTTCGTGCTGTTTGTCATAACCGTTTAGAGAGCTCGACAAATATTAAGATTATTTTCATAAACGGCCTAGACCTGGGACAAGAACCAACTCTAGTACAGGCTTGGTACTACCTGGTGCCATGGCCTTTGGCCAGGACTAGCCACTTCCGCTTAGTCAATTGCGCCAAGTAATTCTCGAACCATCAAAGTACGCTTACCACTATTAGACAATAGTCTTGTCATTTAATTAGGTCAAACGAGTTTTGTTCGAGGTGCTTAGTGGATGTTGTTCTTGAAAAATGTCGGTAACTTACAACCGATCTCAGGATCGCATCGGCAACATCAGACGGAATCCGTAGGCATTGTACAAATATATTAATTTTTTTGTTAATTATACTTCATTTTCCATATAATGCACGTAATTATATATTTTATCATTAAAGCATAAATTGATTGTATACATAAATGTTAATTTTGGTTTATCATTGTTAAATAATATAAGTCAATTTATAATTTTCTTTTAAAAAGTGTTAATTAAAAGTAACTTGACACGTTAAATAATAAAATCACTGTCAGGGTCAAATACTCGTATATTTGGCACTTATTCAAATATTTAAGTCACCACGCGAAATTTCTGCTCTCAAACCATCATTAGACGTGTCCCAAGAAAGTTTAAACTAATGCAATAACTTGAATTTAGCAATAATGTAATTAATTAGTATAATTGATTATGAAAATGTTACTCATTAAATAATTTTTCTAATATCGTTTATATTTTTTATATTTTAAATAATAAAAAAATTATTTTATTGAAAATGTATTTAAGAAATTTGTATTATTGATATTTTCAGAAGACACCATCATAAATCCAGAAAATATTCCTTGCAAGAAGATCCACAATGGCGCAAAAGATCAGGTGCAGGTCTTCCAGATGGTGTAGGACTGTTAGGCAGAAGAGTAAGTGTTCAACCAGAAGAAGCAAGCACACTTCAAGAACTCGATATAGATGATCTAGAGTCTCATCGAAGTGATGATCCTCGTGGAATGAGAAGACATAAAGCTTCACATCCAACAATACAAATAGGGCGTAAAAAAGAAGGCGGAATCCCTCATGAAACTTTAAAAAAAATGTATGACCATTCACCTCACGAAGTTTTTGTTCAATTGGATGAACTTCATGGGGTGGGTGAAGAACGTGAATGGAGAGAAACAGCTCGTTGGATTAAATATGAAGAAGATGTAGAAGAAGGTGCAGATAGATGGGGAAGACCTCATGTAGCATCTTTAAGCTTTCATTCATTGCTCAATCTTCGTCGATGTTTGGAGACTGGCGTTGTCTTGTTAGATCTAGAAGAAAAAGATGTACCTGGTATGGCTTATCGAGTTGTTGAACAAATGGTTGTTGATGAACTTATTCTTCCTGAGGATCGTCCTGTTGTTATGAGAGCTTTACTACTTCGTCATCGACACGTTAATGAACACGACAGAGGTTTTCGTTTTGGTGGAAAACGTAACTACGCTAGTTATACCAGTCTCCAGGTAGGTAATTGTCTAATAATTGTTTAGTTGAGTATTAAATTTATTAATTAATTCAGTTTACAATTTTTATGAAAATTTTTTTTTTATTTTTTATGTATAAATTTTATTCTACTATTTTATTTAATTATGTACTTTTTCAACGTCGAATCGTCGTTAAAAAATCCCATATTCTTACTATTTTTAGTTATTATAACTATAGACAAATGTTTATATAATAAACTAAATCGTTATTTTATATAGAATAAAAACTGAAATTTTTAAAATTAATTGAAAATTAATTTCGGCAAAAATGTTATTTCCGCAGTCTATCTGGCTGGAAGAAGATGCTGCGCGGGAAGACACTGAAAAACATGTAACTTTAAATTGTTAACCTGTCTCTTTTTTTCGTGTCCCAAAAACATTGACGTACTTTTTTTCATCTTTTTTTATTCCATCATAGTTGTATTTTGACTCCATATTATCTAATGAACCTTTATGTTAAATAACGCCTATTATTAACCATGAACTTACAGGAATACGGTATAATTTAAAAAAATTAAAAAACTATCACAAAGTAATATTAACAATATTAAATTTATCCTTTAATTTAAATATCTAGTAATGGATATAAAATTAATAATAATTTTCCACCATTAAATTGAAGTTTTAAATGACCCATTACCGTCTTAGTATGTCTAACAGCTGTGATTTCTGCTTTGAACATAAAAGATCTATTACAGTGCTCATTTTACCCTTTTAGACAATAACTTTCCAACAAATCGTGTCAAATTGTTACGGCCTTGAGTTATAGTTTTGAATATTGTCACCAATTTGATTAAATTTCTAATTACAAACCAATTTAGTTTGTCAGTTTATTCATTTTCCAGTAGACGATTAGATGAAAGATGTATTGAAAACGATTATATATATATAGTACTTAGTAATAACGTTTTCGATTTCTTTTTTAACTCGAAGACAACCGGGGGTTTTTGGGTGTACCGTTGGTTATATTTTTTTCAATATATGACTATAATATATATTAGCAAAATCGTCAAACGCGGAATTATTTTATTATATAATTTTTTTTTGTTATACATCAGTTTATAATTATTTCATCTAATATATATACTTAAGGGGTAACGGTAACCGATTTTCAATTCAATTTAATTTACGGACAAACATTAGAAACCTAAAATAGAGTGTCTTTAGCGTTTTTTGAAGCCTTAACAAAGAGCTAGAAATTTCGTATTTTCAAAAATTCTAATTCGTCTCCGAGAAAAATTGGTTTAAAATTCTCATTTACTCTACGAGTGCAACAAAGACAGTCCCGTTTATTTTTCTGAGTGTGAGAAAGAGCTCCGATACCGTATCCCCTTAAGTATACAATTTAAAAAACGGACTTTTACAAATTTACAAAGCACATTACAAGAAAAATATTCAATTTCTTATACTAAGAAATACTTTATTATAAATTAAAATAACAATTACTATTGTTATTTATTCAATTTATGTTTCATAATTTATACAGCATGTAATAATAAACGGCAATAATCATAAATAAATAGTAAAAAATAATCAAAATCCAATACGGTTACTAGACGTATTAAATACAACTTTTCGTGACAACGACTTGTAACAGCGTGAGTCATACTGATTAAAGTTATCATATCATGCAAAACTGTTTCTATATTTGTAATTGTTTTAAAGGTTTACTATTACCGCTAAATAGCAATATATGTCAAATATAAATACATTTGTGTACCATAAATTAACGAAAATATTTAAAAGTTTAACATTAGACTATTCAAATTAGGCAAATCCAACAGTATTACATCAAAACAATTTTTTGAAAAATTAATTTCCAAAGAACCAAAATAAAATCGAATTATAATAAGTTTAAGAAAAAAAAAGTTTCAAAGTTTCAAAGCAATAAACAATAGCAAAACATAAAACGGATTTGCGTGTTTTCTAATACGAAATGTAGTTTATTCCCGGGTCGAAATATCTAGCCTTAATCTAGCCTCATCGAACCCAAGTAAGCCTCAATCCAGCCTCACTGAGTAAAAAAAGCATTTTGCGCCTCAAATGATGTTCAAAAAGCCTCAAAAAATGCTCAAAGAGCCTCAAATGGTGATCAAAGAGTTTCAAATAATACTAATCGAATTCGAATTACATAGTCGAGACTAGGTTCATTTGAGGCTCATCGAGGCTTCTTGACGATCTTTGAGAATCATTTGAGGTTTTTTGAACATTATTTGAGGCTCAAAATGCTTTTTTTACTCAGTGAGGCTGAATTGAGGCTTACTTGGGTTCGATGAGGCTAGATATTTCGACCCGGGTTTCGAATTAAATTTATTTAAAAAATTCAATCATTTTAATCAAATAATGTCCTCTTTTTTTTTTTCTAGAACTTTGTGATCTCACAAAAGAATCATAAAAATTTCAAACTACTCAGGAAATTAATCATTTTCAAACGTGTTTTGAATTAATTTTTTTTTTTTATCGGGAAAGAATGTACAATGAATCAACAGTGTCAACAATTTTTCTCTACGCGTTAGCGATTAGATGGTCACGAGGAGCGTAATAGTGAAAGGGGATACGATTAAAGTTCTCATCCAATCTATATGCATATTATTACTTCTTCGTCGCTGTTACATATTTTCAGGCCGATTGAAATTAAATTTTAATTTTTAATTGTTGAAAATTTATAGTAAAATTAAAAATATTGACTAAAATAAAGACGGTAAAAAAAAAAAACTAACATGTCACAAAACTAACTAATATCAAAAGTTATTTACATTTAAAGATTAATTTAAATAATGAAAATATTGATCCATTAATTAAATTTTTAACAAAAATTATTTGATTATGTTTTTAAACTATTAAACTTGACATATATGTGTTAAGTATGCTCAATAAAATATGTATGAGGTTACAGCAACTAAAGTTAATATACAATGTTAAATGCCCATCTTAGCATCTTAACTAAATGCATTCTTTAGTTACAGCAATTCGGAATTTTACTGAGTGTATCATTTAATGATGATTATAATTTATTCAATAATAACAAAGTAAATTCGTTTTAATTTTATAATTTACTATAGCCGTTACCCGTGAATTCGCCCACGTAACATTTATATGGTTGTTATAATTTTTTCATCGTAGTATATTATATGATAATAATAATAATAATAATAATAATAATAATAATAATAATAATAATAATAATAATAATAATAATAATAATAATAATAATAATAATAATAATAATAATAATAATAATAATAATAATAATAATAATAATAATAATAATAATAATAATAATAATAATAATAATAATAATAATAATAATAATAATAATAATAATAATAATAATAATAATAATAATAATAATAATAATAATAATAATAATAATAATAATAATAATAATAATAATAATAATAATAATAATAATAATAATAATAATAATAATAATAATAATAATAATAATAATAATAATAATAATAATAATAATAATAATAATAATAATAATAATAATAATAATAATAATAATAATAATAATAATAATAATAATAATAATAATAATAATAATAATAATAATAATAATAATAATAATAATAATAATAATAATAATAATAATAATAATAATAATAATAATAATAATAATAATAATAATAATAATAATAATAATAATAATAATAATAATAATAATAATAATAATAATAATAATAATAATAATAATAATAATAATAATAATAATAATAATAATAATAATAATAATAATAATAATAATAATAATAATAATAATAATAATAATAATAATAATAATAATAATAATAATAATAATAATAATAATAATAATAATAATAATAATAATAATAATAATAATAATAATAATAATAATAATAATAATAATAATAATAATAATAATAATAATAATAATAATAATAATAATAATAATAATAATAATAATAATAATAATAATAATAATAATAATAATAATAATAATAATAATAATAATAATAATAATAATAATAATAATAATAATAATAATAATAATAATAATAATAATAATAATAATAATAATAATAATAATAATAATAATAATAATAATAATAATAATAATAATAATAATAATAATAATAATAATAATAATAATAATAATAATAATAATAATAATAATAATAATAATAATAATAATAATAATAATAATAATAATAATAATAATAATAATAATAATAATAATAATAATAATAATAATAATAATAATAATAATAATAATAATAATAATAATAATAATAATAATAATAATAATAATAATAATAATAATAATAATAATAATAATAATAATAATAATAATCTTATCATCATCATTATCATGAAAAAATCGACATGTGGTGGGCTGATGGTAAAACGAAAAGACTTTCACTCAGAAAAACTGGATTCGAACAAGGTGCTGGCAGGGTACGTTAGAATTGAAAGGAAAAAAAACACAATGAGCAAAGAGGCAGTTTTAGTTGAAAAGCAAGTTCCTACTTCCCTTCGCCGTGAAAATAATAATAAATGAGGCAATAATAACTAAAGTAGACACTTTATAAAAATTAAAAAATATAAAAAGTCTCTACACGGGCTGTATACTGCAATTCAAAAACAGAATGAAAAAAAATGCGTAAAAATAGGTAAATAAACGCGATTAACATTTATTACAAACAGTAAACTCGGTTTTTGAAAATCAGATCGAAGCCAATAACTTCCCTTTTTTTGAAAATTTTCAACTTTTTAGCGGAAAGTTGAAAATTAATATAAAAAAGTTTTATTTCTTTATAAACTCGATATTCATGGGGGCTTATGTAAAAAGGCCTCCATACTTGAAATATAAAATCAAAATTAATTACAACACAAAAATGTCAATAAATAATTTTCTTTTTGAATAAAATTTATTCTTATAGGGGTTTATGGGAGTCACGAGATCTCCAAAATATAGGTCCTTTTTACTTCAAATTTGGGATATAGTATTCTTTTATGATACATGCGCTCACTAAGAGCGGATTTTGTGAACTTCTATTCAAAATGAATTTCTCACCGAATCACCACACTTCCCTTCGGTTGATCCGTAATAATGCTTGCTGCGACAACGGGAAGTCCCTTGTAAAATTTGATATGGCGACGGTTCGTTTTCAGTACTCTTTCGACTCTTGTATAGGTTTGCGGGCGCGTAAAAAATAAAAATTTTCACGCTTTTAAACCAAAAGACCTACAAAATCTAAATTTCGAATGAATATTACTTACGATACGCGACAAGCGATAGCGTGAATTTTTTCTTAGCAAATCGACTCCCATGGGGATTTGCGGGGGTGGAAAAAATGAAAACTACGTTTCTTGATCAGGAGACCTACTGACTTGAAATTTTAAACGAACGATACCTACGATATAAGAACATCGTGAGAGTAAAATTGATTCAGAAATCGACTCTTATTTGTCTTCGCGGGGGCGTGAAAAATAAAAATATTCACGTTTTTAAGCAAAAAGGCCTATAGACTAGAAATTTAAAATAAACGTTACTTTCGATATAAGAAAATCGATGGTGTAATTTTTTTTTTTTTAAACGACTCAGCTAGGAGTTTACGAAGGCGTTAGAAATGAAAATTTTTACGTTTTCCAATCAAACGACCCACTGACTGAAAATTTAAAATAAATATTACATATACGATACGAGGAAATCAATAGCGTAAATTTTTTTTCGATCCACTCTTACAGCGGTTTGTGAGGGCTTCAAAAATTTAACTTACACGGAGAGAAAAATATCGCCAGATTAAGTATACGTATCGCTATTCTGGCTATACGCTGTATAGTCATTTTACTTAACGATACGCCGTATAGCCAATTCAGCTATACAGAGTATCCTCACAGTGGATCGTCAAAATGACGATCCGTATCCTTATTTTAGGCATTTTATGAATCGCTGACATGACTATTGCGCAAACTCTGTATTTAGGCATCCGGCAACCGAGAACGATGATACGTATAGCCAATTTAGCTATACGGATCCTCACGCTGGCGATACAGATACCTATATCAACGAAACTACATATCGTTACAAAGGCTATTCGTCGTATTGTTAAATTAAATAAACGAATACTTAACCTAACCCAAATACGTATCTTTATTTTAACGATACTATAGATTATTAAATTAATATGAGAGTATTTCTATATTAGGTATACGAATCGTTATTCTGACGATACGTCATTTGAGGATACATTGGATAGTCATTTTGGCGATATTTTTCTCTCCGTGTAGTCCGATTTTCGGACAAAGAACCTATAAATTTGAAATTATAAATGCATATTAGTTACAACATGAGAAAATCTATAGTCTAAATTTTTTGTAAATGAATTTAATTTTATGGGATTTTTTGGGAGCGTTAAAATTGGAAATTATAGTATTTCAACCAAACGACCTACAATGTTGGAATTTAACATGAATATTAGCCACGATACAAGAAAATTAATGTTTAATATTTTTTAACTTGTAGGAGGGTTTGCAAGGGCGTTTAGAATTGAAATTTCTCCGTTGCTGAACCAAAAGACCCATAAATTGAAAATTTTAAACAAATTTTTGCTTTGAGAAGAGAAAACAAATAGCCTACACTTTTTTGAGAAAGTTGCCTTTTATAGAGGTTTGTAGGCGCGTAAAAAATAAAAGCTCCCACGTCTTTGATGTTAAAGATCTACAGACTTAAAACTCTAAATATTTATTATCTACACTACGAAAAAATAAATGGCGTATTTTTTTTTTTATAAAGCCGACTGTTATGGGGCTAGTCGGAGGATTAAAATTTGACTCTATCCTACGTCATTACCTCTTACAACTTTTTTTTACATAGAAAAGTGCGGAAGAATAAGAATATTTACGGATGTTCGAACTGTTAATGCTAGGATTTTGATATCAATAACGAAAACAAAATATATAGTCATTTAACATTACAAAATGCCCAGCCAAGCGGGTGAGTAACAGCTAGTCAGAGATAAAACAAACCTGTAAAAATTAGAAAGCTTGTTTGATTCTGGAAGCAGTCAAATGGTATACTTGACTTTGAACCTTAAATGTTGGCATAAAATTTCCTTCGGAGATAATACTTACACCCAAAGATGTCATTTAGAAAGAATTGTTATAATTTCTAATTAATTTCAAGAAATTTTTTGATTGAGGATGTGTGCTACTGAGTAATGATTTAAGAGGTTTAGGGGGATCAGGTATAGAATCTAAATTAACCTTTTCTGGTGAACAACATAATCCTTTTGACTTACCCGTTAACTTTAAAGCATTATAATCAAAATAAACAACAGACATATTACCTATTAAATTTATCTTGCCAGCGAATCATAAGTCTCTGAGCATGTCTGCTCCGATCAATAGAACGGTGTTCATGTTCTTGCTCAGTCTCTAACTACCTATTTAAAGTATGCCGTTGTTAATCAGCAAGCTATCTTTCCTGATGTTGTGTATATCGGATTCGTTGCGATGAATTTTCTCGATCCTTTCTTGTTCGTGACGTACATTTATTTCATTTCAATTACATAATACATAGTATCTTTCCCGGGTTGACTTTCTACGATTTTCTCTCACTATTTCAGATTCAAATTCTCGAATAGTACTATGGAGTTTACGATCAAAAGCTATTCGTTTATGCTGGCGATTATCAGATTCGATAGAACATGCAAGAATATATGTTGTTCACGATCATCTGATAACCGTTGTAAACGTTTTTCATTAGATTTATATCTGGAAATCTTATCATGTCCGAACAATAATTGTAATTATAGTTAAATCGCAAGGATAATTTATTAAAATGTTTAAAATTATATAGCTGTTTTAATGGTATAGTATCGTTCATTATATGTTTTTAGTTGCTAATGAAGTTACAATAAAAGTGACGAAACGTCCAGCATTTATTAATATAAATTCTAATGTTTGTCTTTCCTGCCTGCGATTTAACTATAATTAATTTTTCTATTAGTTTCAGTTAAACGTGCTTGAACATGGCGCTTACGATCACCAGCTAATCGTTGAGCACGTCCCTATCCAAAAATTCCCATAGAATCCACTCAAATACGACAAAAACAGCATAGAATCCCATAGACTGTATTGGTTTCTATGCTGTTTTTGTCGCATTTGAGTGGATTCTATGGGAATTTTTTGATAGGGGTTGCTCACCAGTTTCATTCACTCGCGAAGCAGCAGAATATTTTCTAACATTTTTTTATCTCTTCTCTTTATCGAGTGTACTTTCTGACAAACGTCCTAAACTTTTTATTTCGGATTATTTCGTAATTTTAGTAAGATTAAATATTAAGGGGCTTAAGCCCCTTTGTTGAGGATTAATTAATCCTCAATTAATATAATTACAAACAATCCATTTACAATTATTTAAATTATAAAAAAATATACTTATCCTTAATTGTAGTCTAGAATAACTAAAATTTCAATGTAAATGATAAACAACTATAAAACTCACTCTTTAATAAATTCTATACATACATAATAAAACAGATTAAAATAAATTAAGATGCACAAAACATAGATTATTAAAAATTAGAATGTCATTCACTATTTATTATTAATATACGATTAGAGTATGACTGACGTTACAACTTAATCACCTGACATTTAAATAAATTTAATTGTTTATGAATTTTATGAAAATATGAGAACCAAATAAAACAAACGATAATCGCGTAAAAAATTGAAATGCTATAAAACAAAAAACGATCATTCCACAAAATGTATACGAATAAAACAAATGACCGTCGTAAAAAAGTTGCAGACTGTCAAATGTATTTTTCATATTATCGTTCAAAATATAGACCAAAATCTCAAAATGAAATCCACATGTGAAAAATAGCATCAGGAACACTCATATTGTAGACCAATAAATCCGAGTTTGATCGAAGGGTTTCTTAGACTACATTTATATTTACTAAGAAAAATTCTTAAAGGGATAAATTTAATCATTTAGAGTTGGTTTCCGAAAAAAGAACTGATGATTGCGGATTCGTAAGAATGTGAGGAACATTCGTGCCAATATTCAAAACTGGAGGTCTTTGATATATAAACAGTTAACAATCTGAATTCTATTCAACGTGGCGGTCGATAACAAAAATTATTCACGCCTTTTAATATTAATTTTTTTCTATGGTTACGATACGATTTATCGACATGTATATAGCCTATTTTACGCATAGTCGCATGATATTTTGATTTCTGCTAGTTTCATTAAAATCGGTCCAGCCGTTCTTGAGTTATTAAAAGACATACAGAAAGACACACAGACAAAAATTGTGCAAATGATAAAATTGGGATAAGGGGGTCATTAAATGAATATTTAACACAAAATTTGGTAAATTAATCAAATGTGCAAACATAGTCTACAGATTTATATAGTAGTATAGATTAAATTAACTGTACTTGTCTCTACTAATATTTTTTTAAATCCAACAAATTCTTTGACTTATTGCTAAAAGTTTAAATAAAGACATCAGAAATGATGAAAGTGTAACCGAGGGCATTTTTTCCTACTTTTCAAGTCTTCGTAAATATTTTAAATATCAAAATCTTAAGAAGCTCGAAAACAGCGGGAAGTTTCGGGGCTGGCCCGCAGGGTCAACCGGTTTCTAGATTTTTTTTTTTATTGGTTCTCATTCTATTTTTATTCTATATTTTATTATTCCTTTATTATATGATTTAAATTATTTGTTAAATTAAATTTAAGTTACAATCAACAATAAAGAAAATAGTAATTACAAAATTTTTTAAACTCTTTCATACCCGGTGATTTATTAATAGTGATTCACATTGATGTTCATAAGCTATATTCTTGTAATATCCTATATTTAGAAATATTCACCCCAGCATTTGAGGGTAGGATAAGGATACCAGCGAAGTGCTCAAGGCTTAATCACAGTTCAAGACTCGACAATTTTACAAAAATTAATAAATATATAATTATTATAATCAATATTAAATGGAAAAATACCCATTCAATGAATAATAGATTAATTCAATTTTTATAATAAATTATTGAATAATTTCCTATGAGTTCATGATGTCAAAAAATAACTTGTAATATATTTATAACTTTGTATTCGTTTTGCCCATGTGTTATAAGTAATAAACTTTTTTTTTTTTTTTTTTTTTATTATTTCTTGTATCATTATTTTTTAATACGTTGTTATATCTCATCATGATGACGTTGACAATTGTAAAGTCGTATCAACCGCATCTGCACTTGTGTGTCATCATTCAATAATGCAAACATAAAAAAATAAATTTTTAAAAAGAGATTTTTCTTTACTTAATAAAGTATACAGACATATATTAAAAATATATATTGAGTATTTATTTAATGTATTGAAAAGTCTGTGAACTCAATAATCAAATTTCAATATGTATTAATAAATTTTTAATTATTAATATATACAATAATTTTCACAGAATTTGAATGACACAAAGCCAAAAATCATATCATCAACTCAAGCTCTGGACAATAATCATACTACAATTGATATGAAGGAAGAAATGACGTATACAAGTAGCAATGAGGATTTAAAAAAAAATCACAACGATTATATTTTCAAGCGCATACCAGCAGGAGCAGAGGGAACTGTTGTCTTAGTTGGTGCTGTTGATTTTTTGGATCAACCTACTATTGCTTTTGTACGACTAGCAGAAGGTGTATTTATGCCATCAATTACAGAAGTAACAATTCCTGTACGTTTTATGTTTACACTACTTGGACCTCGTAATACAGATTTAGACTATCATGAAATTGGAAGATCAATATCAACACTTATGGCCAATAAATCATTTCATAAAGTTGCATATAAAGCAAAAGAACGACGTGAACTTCTTTCTGCTATAAATGAATTTTTGGATGATTCGATTGTATTACCACCAGGTGATTGGGAACGTCAAGCATTACTACCATTTGATGAGCTTAAAGCTAAAAGTGAAGCAATTAGAAAACGAAAGGCTTCAGCGCTTGCAAAAGCCACACCAATAATTCAAAGTGACGCTGCCATAAAAAAAGCAATTCTTAGTGGAGAAGATGGTAAACGTCCACCTGATGATGATCCTCTTCGTCGAACACGCCGTCCTTTCGGAGGTATTATAAATGATATAAAACGACGTTATCCATATTATTTATCAGATTTTACGGATGGATTAAATAGCTCATGTATAGCAGCAGCAATTTTTATGTATTTTGCTGCACTCTGTGCAGCAATTACATTTGGAGGTCTTATGAGCGATAAAACTCATAATGTTATTGGAATTTCTGAGACTCTTGTTTCTTGCTCATGGACAGGTGTTATAATGGCACTTTTTGCAACCCAGCCTTTAGTAATAATAGGTACGACTGGACCTTTATTACTATTTGACGAGAGTCTTTATAATTTTTGTCTTGCATATGAACTTGAATTTCTTACGATGCGACTATACATTGGCGTATGGTTAGGTATACTGGCTTTGGCTATTGCCTGTATCGAAGGGTCTGTTTTGGTTAGACTCTTTACTCGTTTTACTGAAGAAATTTTTACTGGGCTTATTTCATTACTTTATATCGTCGAAACATTTATCAAGCTTTATAATTATTTCAAAAAAAATCCCTTACTACCAAAGTACTGCTTTGATCCAAATGACAATGGTACATATTATACATCTAATTTAACAGACATAAAAGAGTATATAGGACTAACTAATTTAACAGAAATAAGTATTCCTGAAACAACTTTTTCATTTTTACCAAGTTATAATGAAGCCGGTTTATTGATAAATCAACCAAATACGGCTCTTATGTGTACTATACTATGTTTAGGTACATTTTTAGGTGCGTATTATCTTCGAATATTCCGTAATAGTCACTATTTAGGCCGTAGTGCAAGAAGAGCTTTCGGAGACTTTGGAGTTCCTATCAGTATAATTATATTTGTCTTAATTGATTATCTCGCTGAAGTAAAAACTGAAAAACTTCTTGTGCCAGAAGGTCTAAGTCCTACAGTACCAGGAAGAAATTGGATTGTATCTCCAGCTGGTATAAATAAAACAATTCCTGTATGGATGGCATTTGCTTGCGCTGTTCCAGCTTTCCTTGCCTATATTCTTATTTTCATGGAAACACAAATATCAGAATTAATAATTGATAAAAAAGAACGTAAATTACGAAAAGGAAATGGATATCATATGGATATTGTTGTAGTGTGTTTAATGAATGTAGGATGTGGATTAATGGGTGCACCTTGGTGTTCAGCTGCATCAGTACGTTCTTTGACTCATGTCTCGGCAGTGACGGTCATGTCGCGCACTCACGCACCAGGAGACAAACCTTATATCGTTGAGGTCAAGGAGCAAAGAGTTAGTGCGCTTCTTGTCGCTCTTCTGGTGGGAACTAGTGTTTTTATGGCTCCCCTGTTGCGCCGAGTACCCATGGCCGTCCTCCTTGGAGTTTTTCTTTACATGGGTATATCATCAACTAATGGAGTTCAATTATTTGATCGTTTTAAATTATTCTTTATGCCTGTTAAACATCACGGCAGTGCTAATTATGTAAGACGAGTTCAAACATACAAAATGCATCTATTTACGTTGGTTCAAATATTATGTTTAACTGTATTATGGATTGTAAAAAGTACTCCCGCAGCCCTTGCACTTCCTTTTTTTCTTATTCTTATGATACCTCTACGCTCACAAATGACCCGATTTTTTACGGCTGCTGAACTACGGGCACTTGACAGTAAAGGCCCTGATAATGAGACTGTTGAAGATGAACTTGATTTTTACGAAGAAGCGCCACTTCCTGGTTAGATCGTGCCTTATCTACTTATATCCTTTTTTTTTTCTCTAAAGGGATAAAGTATCCCTCTATATATTGCCTATTATTTATTCTTAGTTTATCTCAAGTAATTACATAATTTTTTTTCATCTTATGAATCAGTAGATAAATATCTTATTGCTCAGGTTAGATTCACTGTAAAAAAGTTAGATTTATTTTTCTCAATTGCATTTTCAATCTGTTTGGTTATTATTTATATATATTTTATATAAATTAAAATTTATTTTTTTGATTTCATTTTCTATCATAATGAATAAATTACCGTCAATTATTAAAAAAAAAATTAACATTTTAATCACATGATAATTATTTTAAAATAATCGATAATTGAATAATTCCATGATATCATGAAATTTTAAGAAATAAATGTAAATATTAATTATAATTATACTTGAAATTTAATAATAATTTCCAGTGACTTCTTACTCTAGGTATATATTTATTAGAGTGGTCCAAAAAAAAAAGGTTTTTTTGCTATCATCTCAAAAGTTTCCCTAAGGTATCAAAAAAATTCTCGCGAAAGGCCAGCGTGATATTTCAATTCTATGAGGCGCGCTATCATTTCTTGTTTTTCCATATAAATAGCATTTAAAAAATTGTTTTTTTCGTTCTCTTCAGTTAAAACTACGAAAAATTTTTTTTTCTATTTTGATGGACAACTTCTTATAAGAAATTTAATTCTCTCCAAGAAAGCTCTGAAATAATTTTATCGTAATCTTAACGGGTAAAAAGTTATCGGGCTTTGAATACCCGCAACTAAGTAAATTCTGAGGAGGATAGTTATAAAGCAACGGTTTGCAGTAATTGACGTTACTTATGGATAATTTATTAAATTTCTATGAATCTGAAATAATTTTTAGCTTTCTGGAGTAATTTTTTAGTGACTGCAAGATTTATTTATAAAGTTATTGAATTATTTATTAAACTATTTATTAGGGTGATCCAAAAAATAACAAATTTTTTTTTTTTCTCGGAAACAGGTTCAAAAGTTTCATTTAGATAAAAAAGGACGCCTGCAAAAATTAGAGCTCTTAATATTAACATTAAGAGGTTTCTCATCGCACTTTTCTATTTTCCATAAGAATAACATGGAAAAAATATTTTTTACGTGTTCTGATTTTTATAAGTAGCTAACGATACGTCATAGAAATAATTGGCAGGCATATTTTTGTAGGTAATTGAATGCTCTACAAAAAAAGTTTCTTATCGTTTTTTGATAAATCTATTTGTTCAAAAGTTATTTAAGGTTGAAGTCGAACTCATATTAAATTTTGAGATATTTTTACTTTACCGGCAAAACTATCAGACCTATTACAAAATATCAAAGAACTTTTTTTGTAGACAATTTTATTTCCTAGAAGTTATTTCCAATAAAGTTTTTTCGAATTTCGCACTGTTTTCTGGTTATTTTTATTTTAATGTCATGCTCATAAAAAAACAGTCTTCTGATCGATTTTAAGAGCTTGGCATTAAAATAAAAATAACTTGAAAACAGTGCGGAATTCGAAAAAACTTTATTGAAAATAACTTTTAGGGAAGAAAATTGTCTACAAAAAAGGTCCTTTGATATTTTGTAATAGGTCTGATAGTTTCGCCGGTAAAGTAAAAAGATCTCAAAATTGAATATGAATTCGACTTCAACCTCAAATAACTTCTGAACAAATAGATTTATCAAAAAATACTAAGAAACTTTTTTTGTAGAGCATTCGTTTACCTGCAAAAATATGCCTGCCAATTATTCCTATGACGCGTCGTTAGCGACTTATAAAAATCAGAACACGTAAAAAATATTTTTCTCACCTCCGGGCGGAAAGCGTCAACTTTCGTCCCGCTGTGCAAAACGAAGTTGCCGCTTTCCGCCTCCGTCGAGGAGAAAAATAGTATACACTCCTCGGGAAGTAAATAAGAAAGCCTCAGATCACATGTTTGTTGACCTCGGCTTCGCCTCGGCCAACAATTACATGTGATCTGAGACATTTCTTACTTTACTTCCCTAGGTGTGTAAAATACTATTTCCATGTTATTCTTATGGGAAATAGAAAAGTGCGATAAGGAACCTCTTAATGTTAATATTAAGAGCTCTAATTTTCACAGGCATCTTTTTTTATGTAAATGAAACTTTTGAACCTGTTTCCGAGAAAAAAAAAAAATTTGTTATTTTTTGGATCATCCTGCTATTTATACTATAATAGACACATTTTTTTTTTAATATAACAACGGTGAATAATTTTTAAGAGCAAGCTAGTATTTACATATGCATATCTAATTTTTTTTTGCACATTGAAAAAAAATATAAATTACATGATAAAACCATCGTAATACAAAGTAAGTTCTAAAGTCATATCTGATCAAATTTTCTTTTGTTGCGGGTATTCAAAACCCGATAATTTTTACCTGCGAGGATTTCGATAAAACTGTTTCAGAGCTTTTTTTGTAGAGAATTAAATTTTCTATACGAAGATGTGCATCAAAATTAAAAAAAATTTTTTCGTAGATTTAACTGAAGAAAACGAAAAAAAAAATTTTTTTAAATGCTATTTATATGAAAAAACAAGAAAAGACAGCGCGTCTCGTAGAATTGAAATATCACGCTGGCCTTTCGCGAGAATTTTATTTATACCTTAGAAAAACTTTTGAGATGATAGCAATTGGAAAAAAAAAAAAATGTTTTTTATGGACCACTAATATTTATACTGTATTGATTGAAAAAAATCAAAATTAATAATACTCATGGTGCTTATTTTATCCTTGAACTTTTTTTCATCGTGGAAAGGAAAAAAAATTGGTTCATTTTATTACTAAATAGTAAAATTATTTTATATTTTCTTTAAATGTTTATTTTCTGTACTAATTATAATAGCTATTTAGGAGTGTGCTACCTCAGCATTATCACCAAATTTTAGTGTGATTGAAAAAAGTACATCGTCAATGTTAAAACGAATCAATTGATTCAATAAATTTAAAGAAAACCCGTACTTAGGTGCTTTTGTATTTAGAATAAAATTAATAATTTTAAATAGCTTTCATAATAAAGTTTACATACTTATGAGCTCAAGAAATAATTCAGTGCATGTAAACTTGCTTGAAAAAAGCCTATTTATGAAATTTTTTTTTTTTTGCTTTTGTTTTTTTAATTCTAAAGAAATTTTAAGCGTCAATAATATTTCTAAATGAGAAATATAAATAAACAGAGATTTTGAGATGGGTCAATGAGTGATTATAGTATACATAAAAGAAATATGATAGATTAAAAGTACCTGAATGAGATCAATATCATGATGTTGCGGGTCCAAGCAAGAAAAAAAATTTTAAAAAATATAAAATATTCTATTTTAAATTATGTAATATAAATATAAATTAAATTAATGAACAAATAGAGAATATATATTTTTATTCTTCGTTCGAGTGGTTTATTAATCAACAATAAATTTTATAAATTGTTGATTAATAAGATATTTTTATAATGCAATGGATTTATCGGTATCGGTTTACACGTGTTATTTTAATGTTTGTCTTTTATTAATTCAATGCGAGTAAGACTGTAGAGCCTTATGGCTTATTATAATTATTCATAACATCTATTAATTTTTTTTTTTAATTATGAATTATTACTATTATTTTCAAAAATTCTTACAATTATTCAGTAATTGTAATTCATATTTTATGACTCTACAGCTCTGTGTATTTTAAAATCTTTAAGTAAATAAACATGGACAAGAGAGGGTACTAATTAAATGTTGATGCTTAACCACAGCCGCAAGACTAAAGTTTTACACGTATTGAATTTCTTAACGTACTTAAAATATGAAAAAAAAAATATTAGCCTATAAAGAATGTTGAAAATAAATTTATCAAATTACATCTATACAATTGAAATGATACAGAATTGTATTGTTTGAAAAAAAAAAAAAATTTTAAATACCTATAACATTGTAACTCGTTAATATTAATGATAGATTTAAAATATTCTATAAGATAAATGTTACTTTGAATTGTTAAATTAACGTTTTAAAATATTATTGTAAATAAATAAATAATCAGTATTACAGTAATACCTAGAAGAACTATGCCTTAAAATAGAAGAAAAAATAAATATTTTAATGTCCTATAAAATGTATGCTGTCATTTGTTGATTGTGATTATATACCTACTACCTAATACTATTTATACATTTATATCTTAAATAATGGCGTGAGTTCCTCAATTGTCAAATGTAAGCAGATAAGGACTGTTTCATTTAAAATATTTAGTATTATATATTATAATAAATAGAGCGTATTGTTTTAAAACCAAAATGGCATCACCACGTCTTGCGATTTCAACTTTAAGTCATCGTAATTTATCACCACATCTTGTAAGAAATTTATTCAGTCCCAGGTAAATATATAATTAAATTGAACATATATATTCATAACATAAAAATATTATAATTAATCATATAAATTTTTCAAGTCCAAGAAAATTAGAAAAAACTTCTCCAAGTCTGAGTAAAAATAATCATGAAAAAATATATAAAAAAAATAGAATTTTACCTTTTAGTATAGACACACCAAATCGCAAAAAAATAATAAATGATAATTTACCGAATGAAAAAAAAGTTTTACTTGGTTGCGGTGGTTTTGGAATAGTTTATAAAGCGTTATATAAAGGTATAAAATATTAATTATTATTTATAATAATTAATAAATAATTTGATATATTTTTGTAAGGTAATCAAGTAGCTGTTAAAATAGTAAAGCGAAAAAATATCCACGATGCTCAAGTAGAAGCAGAAAAACTCGCATCTTTTTTACAACATCCTAATATTATTAAAATTATTAGCATAGAACAAGGTTCTATTTGGTCATTAATTACTATGGAACTTTGTGACATGTCATTACAAGATAAATTAGATAATGTTATATTAACTAGAATTGAAAGAATTGAAATGTGGAAAGCAATAGCTTCTGCTTTGGAATTTTGCCACAATGCAGGTATTGTTCATGCTGATGTTAAACCAAAAAATATTTTAATAACATCTGATGGTCATCCTAAACTTTCAGACTTTGGAAGTTCTATTATTATAGGTAAATCAATAAAACCTATTAGTTTTCGCGTAAGTCATTACAATAATTATATAATTGACGACTAAAAATCTTAAAATAAATCAATTTATTTATTTATTTTTAATTAGGGAACACCAGGATATGTAGCGCCAGAAGTTATAAAAGGTTGTACTCCGATGGTTGAATCAGATATTTATTCTTTGGGAATAATAGCATGGCAAATGTTATCAAGAAAACTTCCTTTTCTGAATGATCATTCTCATACTATACTATATCTTACTGGGAAAGGAGTAAGGCCTGCCGATAATGATATTGATGATGAATGTCATGGTCATTATAAAAATCTATATCAGCAAATGTGGTCCGATAATGCTATTGCGAGGCCGAATCTTGAAAATATTATTTTTCAATTGAGTTACTTGTTAAAAAAAAAATTAAGATTTACAAATAATTTATTGAAAAAAACTTAGTTTATTGTTTAAAATAATTATTTAAGTCTTACATAAATTTATAGTAAACAGAAATGTTTTTGTTTATGTTTCTGGCATTTCTCCTCCAGGGACTAACTGTAAAAAAAAAAAAATAATAAATTAGTTATGTAAAAATAATTACTTAATACCTATAGAGTTATGGAAAAAAAAATGAAATATAGTACCATTGTAATATTGCTTCCATTGAGGAGAATTTGATCAAGTTTTGTTACTCTACGACCTTCTGGGGTTGCTTCACTTTCTGTAACATCTTCTAGAAGCATGTTGACAAAATCATCAAAGCCTTGTAAAGTGCCGACAATTTCTTTATCATTTTTCATGATTATATGAATTCTTGAACCGATACATTTATCAACCAATTCTGAAAAAAAAGTATTTTTTTTTTATAATATATAATTTACTAATTTACAAGCAATCGATTTATAGTATAGTAGAGGTTAAAAAATAAATATAACAAATTCTAACCTAATGGCAATAAAGTTGATGGATTTGTAGTCACTGAGCTCGTCATATTTATCAAATTAATTAAAAATTTTGTAAATAATTTTACAATAAAATGTTGTAATTAACTTATAGCGGGATCACAATTTTTTCTAAAGGTAAATATTTTAATAACATTAAGTGGATACAAAATATTTCATGTAAATACTTAAGGCGATTCCGTGAAATTAGAGTTAAAAAAACTACTGAAATGCCCATTGGCTATTTCAAATAGAAAGTCAAGTATTGTAGTCCCAGTAAGAAAATAGACCTCGGAAATTGCCTCCACTACCGAACGTTTATTAACTGCGCATGCGCACAGAAAAATGAGAGAACATTTAGCACATAAAAATCCAGAGTGGGAGTAAAAACCGAGGACATCCGAAGTCCAATCTCATGTTGGGGGATGACAATATTATCGTAGATCGCCTTTTTTAAAACAAATTTCTCTACGGTATGAATGTGAATGTAGCAGATATGTGATAATTTATAAATTTTTAATAAATAAATTAAAATAATAAAATTAAAAAAAATGCGTGTACTGATTCTTCAATTATCTGAATACGTATTTTCTAATTTTTATTTTACTTACATTTTTTTTTATTTATTTAAAAATTTCCAATTGTCTGCTACATTCACACTCATTCTACGATACTGAAGTTAGCCAACGTCTAATATTTATGAGAGTGAATCCCAAGTGGCCAGCTCAGCTTTTTGTTGGCTTTTAGTTATCTATTCCAAGTCAACTTTTTGCTATTTCTAAATGTTATCAAAATGGTAACAAAAAGTACTTTTGAAAAAGATAACTTTTAAAAGTTGTCTTAAAGTTAACATAAAAATGTTAACAAAATATAATATGAAAATGTTAGCAAAATGTTACCATAAAATGTAGTTATAAATGGTGACTTTTTAGAGATAAATAAAAGTTACCAATTTAATGTTGATAATTTATCATCGCTAAAATGTTACATATATGTTGACTTTTTAGTATTATTCAAAAGATAGCATTTTATTGTTAACATTTTACTAACAATTTTGGGTTAACATTTTGCTAATATTATAGTATTTCATTTTGTTATCAATTTGTTGACATTTAGATGTTTTCAACCACAAAAAAGGCGGTAAACGCTGTACAAGCCGCCATTTCGGATATATATATATATATATAAACGCTCGAGTGTGATGTGAACAACATAACCTAATATTATTTTGTCTTTTAATTACTGTGAAATAATTTATAATATAATTTATAGCTATTGATTAACAATACTCAACGGTTCATAAAAGGTAAAATTTTATATATAAGTATGGAAAATTTTCGACAGCGGATACGAAAACCGCTTGATTTGCTTGGACCACGACAACTAAAACGACGTACGCAACAAATACTTGCACTGGAATATTTGTTATCTAACTTAAATAATAATAATAATAATAACACTAACATTAATATTTACAACAATAACAATAACGACAACGACCATGACGACGATAACAGTAGCCGCGATTCAGACGTTTCAGATGATCCTAGCCGTTTTTCAGGAGCTGTCGATCAAGCTAATGATGAGCCTTTGCCATTGATTGATGGGCTTAACTTTTTTGATCAACCAGTAACCCGATCAGAGTATTAGTTACTTAATTTCCATGTGAACAATCAAGTTGCTAGTGGTGATAATGATTCGATTCTTACTGAGTTCATAAAAGAGTGGCATGTTAAACATAAAATCACACGTGAAGCGACTGACGAACTTTTACGCAAACTTCAATCATAGTCTCAAGAACAATGTTTCTATGCAAAATGAATTTGTAAGTACTAATTAGCTGTTGATATTTCATAATTTTTGAATAACTATCATAAAAATATTACAGAAAGACATGATACGGAAAGCTGGTGGTCGCAATGTACAAAAAGCCACTCGTTTTGCATTGGAATCATTCATTTCTGATGAGTTGGCAAAACAAGTGACATGGTCCGGATTACACAGTGAGATTAAAATCTCAGCATGTTTCTTCGTAGAAATTATTAGTGGTAATAGAGCGATAAATAATATTGTAAGATTAACTATCCTGCTTAAAAAATCCGATAGATTCTCATAGCTGTAAGTATAAGGCCCTATACTTAACTATAGCACTTCTCATAGAACAAATTTATTCTTATAAAATCTCTCTAGGAATTCATGAGAATCTATTGGATTCTATGAGATTTTTTAAGCAAGGTATCTACTCTTCAAGTTCTAGCAATAACTTGCTTTTTGAAGCCTTTGATTGATCTTTCTACTGTCAAAGTAAAATAATTTACAACCAAACAAGCTATAAATAAATGCTGTATTTAAATTATTATGTTCATTAATTTTTCTTCGTTTTTTTTCTTTTTTAGAAATTTTATTAAGCACTTTGAACGTTACAAAACCTGATGTTGAACATCAAATGAAAGCCTGGTTTCAACGCGGTAGTGACCGAGCCAATAAGAATACCGATCCTACAAATGGTTCTGTCAAAAAGCAAAAAGTTGCCAAATAATTTGTAGTTACGATCTTTATATTTACAAGTTGTTTTCAAAAAACTTTTTTTTAATAGTATAAAGAGTTTTCTGTTCTCTAAGCCTAAATTAATGATCTCAAAACATAAAAGTAAGCTTATCAGATAAAAATAAAACTATAAGTTAGTGTCACCAGTGCGCTAGTCACAACAACTAGTCTTGATATTAAGCTCACAATTATTATTACTATTATTGTTATTAATATAAAACCTATGAATGTTGTAAAGAAATTGTTAATAAATTTAAGCATTCCAATTATAAAAAATTGTATATTTGTCACAATAAACTGCGAGTGATTACAATTTACAAATAAATATAAACACAATTCTAAAAATATTCTATCATGAAATGAAATATTTATTTTTTCTTGTTTAATATATGTATATAAACAAGAAAAAATAAATATTTCATTTCATGATAGAATATTTTTAGAATTTATGTTTGTTTATTTGTAAATTTTCAAATTTCCCGCGGTTTATACTACCCCTAACCTCTAATGATCCTTAAAATTGTTAACATTAAATCAACTAAAATAAGACTGATTTGTTAAATTAAAGTCAACTTTTTTCCATCAACTTGTTACCAATAAAAAGTTAACAATTTGTTATGTTTTTGGTAACCAAAAACACATTGTGATTTGTTAACAAAAAGTTGAAAAATGTCAACATTAAGTTATGAAAATGTCAATAAATAGTTAACAATTTGTTACCAAAAAGTTATCTTTTTGAGACAGAAAAAAGTTAACATTTTGCTGGACATTAGTAGTGATATTTGTTGATAAAAATTTGCCTTTTTACATCTCAATATAAATGTTAACATTTTTTTTGTTAACTTTTTCGATACGAAAAAGTTAACATTTGGCCACTTGGGATGTAGCAGACATCAGACAAATTTAAAATTAGAAATAAATAAAGTAAATAATTAAGAAAAAAAATATTTGTAAAAAAATGCCCTTATTAATGTCAAAATTTTTTAAATGCGCATTTTTAAAAAATTTTATTTTATCAATAATTTTAAATTTGTCTGAGGTCTGCTACATTCACACTCATTAATATTTATGGATTTTTTTAGAAACGATAAATTATAAAATAAAAATATTTCGAAAAATTGTACTTATAGCTTTTTAAATTTCCTACATGTGCATATTTTTTTTTTTTTTTAAGTAATTGATTTTACTGAAAAAAAAAGATGCTAAAACTGTTAATTGTCTACGATCCTGAAGTTAGCAGACAGTTATGAATTTTCGGATTTTTTTTTTCAACACATAAATTACAAAAAAAAAAAAAAACTAAAAATATACACATCTAGAAATTTAATAAACTATAGGTGCAAGTTTCCAAAATATTATTTTTTTATAGTTACTCGTTTTTAAAAAAATTCAAAAACTATCAGACGTCTGCTAACTTCAGTATCATTAATTGTCTACTAACTTCAGGATTATTTTTTTGTTTTTCTTTGTGAGTACATAAAAATACGCCATTATAAAATCTGTGTAAATAGTTTCGGCGCATATAAGTACTATTATAAAAACACACAAATAAACACAATGAAATTTTTACTCGTTTCACTATAGTCTGAAAAAAGGAAAACAAAAAAGCTTGAAGCTGGTTCTCTTCTCTCGCTGTACCAATTGTTCACAATAATAATAAGTAAGACGTTATCTGTTTTAATTTTAAAAAAATATAACAATTGATATTATTAAACACGATTAACAAAAAGAATATAGGAATCATGGTCCATAAAATTTTTTGACAGAAATTTTTGATTGCCAAATAAAAAATGCAAACAAAAACTAAGAAATATCAAATTAATAATTAATTTTACACAATGCTCATAGAAAATAATTTGTCTGAGTATGGATTTTTTAAATTTATTCAAAATATAAATTTGTTAAATTTTTCGTAAGCTACACAAAAAACTACAGTAATTTTATGATTTTAAATAAATTTAAAAAATCCATACTCAGGACTTTACGTGCATAATTTTAAATAATTTTATTTATAATTATATGTTATTTTTTTATAAAGTTTAAAAAATCTTCAGTCGTCTGCTATTTTCAGTGTCATTTTTAGAAACTATGCTGTATTTCGGTATATATAAAAAACGGTTTAAAAAATATTGTTATAATTATAAGTGTAATTTAAGTATCTTTAAATACAATAGAAAAATCTGTCAAATTCTTGCGAATAGTGTATAAATCACTTTATCAAAATTATTAGTGTTTAAAACAAGTACCTCGATTAAAGAAAATGATTTTACTCAATGACGAATGTATATCTATATAGTATTAAAGTTGAATTGTTTTGAATGATTTATTTCAATCGGGGACTTGAGACTTCACAACCAGTATAGTTCTGGACCTTTCTAAATCTTTTTTATTTTACAGTTATATGGAGTCAATTTGTCTATTATAAGCATTGCAGTTATTATACACTATTTTGTCGCATTCATTATGAATATTGTTTTTGTTGATTTTCAAACCACACAAATTTCCACTGAAAAAATGTCTCAATTGTTTTTTTATAATTAACTATAATACTACAATCTAAATACATGGATATACATATATTTATTTCAGTAATTTGATAAAAAGATGGACAAACTCACTCTAGATCTGAATAAAATTGACCATCTGATGGTTGAAGATCTTTTGAAAAAAGGAGTAGATATTAATTATTGTGGAGTATATAATAACTTATGTTATTCATTATTAATGGCTGCAGTTGAGGAAAATAATGATAAATTAGTTGAATTTATTTTAAGTAAAGGAGCTAATCCGAATAAATTAATTCAATGTCATTCTAAATTTGCTATGACTGCTCTTCATGCTGCTATTTTTACGGAAAACATAAAAATAAAAATCATCCATCATCTTCTTGATTATGGTGCAAACATAAATTTATCAGCTATTGATGGAGAAAAAGGACATGAAGAATATTCTTCACCTTTGCAGTATGCCGTACATACGGAAAATGAAGAAATAGTAAAATTGCTTTTGAGTAAGGGGGCAAACGTCAATTTTAAGACGAAAAATGATAATACAGCACTCCACATAGCTTGTATGTATGAAAATTCAAACATTGTACGTTATTTGTTGAAATATGGAGCTAATGTAAATGCTGTTTCTGATAATAAATTAACAAAAGGTCAAACGGCTTTATATGATGCTATTTCTTGGAATCAAGTAGAAGCAGTAAAGCTACTATTAAATAATGATGCAGATATTGATATTCAAGATGCAAATGGCAAATCTCCTTTGAAACTATTAAACGAAAATACTAATGATGAAATCTGTGTAATCATGAAACAACATGTAGTTAAATTAGTAATCGCTAATATTCATGTAAATGCAAATAATTTACAAGAGATAGTAAACGATAATTCTTTAAATAACTTCAGAAATATTTGTAAAAACGAAATAGAAAAAATGAAAAGAGAAAAAATTAGTGGAACTAATGTACCTTTTTATTACATTTTCATTAAAAATATTCATCAATTAGCACTGTATGCGAAAAATAAAAAAATTAGGTCCGAACTTTCCGATCCAATGAAACTCAGCTTTCTTTTTCCACAATATGCTTTTATATTAGTTAATCGTTTCAAAAAAGGATTACATAGAAAAAAATTATTAGAAAGAGTTGAAAATTTTATTTTAGATATTTTCATAGATAAACTTCCAATTACGTTCATCAGACAAATATTTGTTTATTTGAGTAATGACGATTTAGCAATACTTGGCACAGTCTAACTAAAATAAATTTTAATTTAAAGGAAATTTTTTACTATAATATCTATGTTCAAAAAAAGTAATTATATGTCATGTTTTTTATTTATAATGTCTTGTTTGAAAAAATTCAAAATCCGAAAAGTTTTTTTTTTTTTTTGCAATGAGTTTATAAGAAAATATTAAAATGAATGTTCACATGATTTAAAGCACATCATATCCCTTCTATACTTATGTCCTTGTATTTAATATTTTGTTAGATTACATAAAAAATTTTTACTTGAAGAATAAAGTGTTTATTTTAAATAATTTTTTTATAATAAAAAAAAATGATGTTATAATTTTCAGATGAGGGTAAAGAACCATTTTTGGACACTTTGCCATTTGTGGATATCTAATGATTATTTTGACTTCCGAAGTCAATGAAATACCTTCATTTTAAAATAAATGTAATATATGTATCTTTAAATACAATAAGAGAGTTCTGTGATGTACATATTATTTAATTATCACTGATTAAAAACTCTGATCAAATTCGATTAAAAGTTAATGATAATGTTGGTAATGATGAATACATTTGTATGCAACCAAATAATTTCGAAGTTCAATAAAAAAAAGTTCGAAGTTATACAAAAATTTTTTTATTGACGTTTCTATATTTACAGATCTTTTGTGTATAAATCTATTATATTATTGAAAAGTTTTTTTACAAATTAAAAAATGTAATAAAGTTTTTTATAGCTATTTTTATTTTTTGTAATGGTTTTTTTCTTCTACTGAAATTTTATTTTTTATTCTTATCAACTTATTTTTATTTTTTTTTTTGTTCATGGACATTATTATTTCGTAGTCTTTCAAATTTTTTAAATATCGACATTTCTATGGAGACTATTTTAGAAGACCGGACTTTAGCTAAAGAAAACGCGGTAAAAGTGGTCATCGTGTCTACTTTGTACTCTTGCCGGTGATGTCGCTATAAACATGGTTTGAACCATACAGATATCCATATAAGTATTATAATGCATTCAGATAATCATACTAATTCTCGAAGGAAGAATAGATTACTTTTTATATTTAATTCTCTGTTTTATTTAGATTTTTGATACTTACATCTCATTACTCTTCAAATAAATTTTTTTAAAAAGCTTTTAATTTTTCCTTGTACAGATGTAGTCATTATTGCCTGGTATACTAAACTAACACTGCAATGCTGTAAGTTTTGTTTATGTCAGGTACTCAACATAAAGATATCTTTTTGATCTCATAAAGACCTCTATAATGTTTATCATATAGATATTTCAAAGATATCTTATAAACTGATCTCCGAAAAAAATCAAGATCATTTTTTTCTAAGACTCTGAAAGACAACATTTAAATATCATAGAGAGGATCATACTGGACGGGTTCAGAGCCAGTTTTGGACACTCAATAAAAATTTATAGCTAAACATTTATTTACTATGCAGGTGTTGATTGAATGCACCCAATTTTATTTATTAAAAAAATTACCGCCTAATCAACAGGTAGTGGCACCTATAAGCGACTAGCGACATCACAGCAATCTCAAATAGTTCTAAAATCTACTCGGATGGTATTACTGAATATACCACGATAATTTTAATGGGGCTTATCTCTCTCTCACAGTCTTCTCTCTGGCAATCGTTTTATAGTTGGCAGTGGGAGTTGAAGACTCGGAGAAGATGGCAGAAGATGATATACTCCTCGCGTTGCTCGCATGACTTTACGCCGCCAATGGAACAATATGAACCGTGACGTTATTTATTCTGCAAATCTGAGTGTTTTACATCATCACTCCAAGGAATACCGATGTATTAGTACTTTAAGGATCAGATTTACGCAGGTAAAAATAACATTCTTTACTCCCACGCAAATGTTTTTTTTTTTTAACAGAAGGGGAAAAGGGTGATTTTGACAATATAGTCCAACACTAACGCCTGTTTATCATAATCTTACATGTGAAATTGACATTTAATTTTTTAGACAAAGTTACATTATTGTGTGTATTGTTTAAAAAATGTAAGCATTAAGAGTATTTGTGTATTTTTTTTTTATGTGTGTGTGTTTTTTACACTTATAAAAAACGAGGGTTGCAGGCGCGTGCACACGCTCTCTTTTCTTCATGGTCAGAGATTGATTTGCGGCTATTTAAGTTGTATACGTCCGATAAAAATGTTGTTGTTTTTTTTTTTTTTTGTTCTGTGGCTTCATATTTTTTGATAGCATTATGTACTTTTATTAAGTTTACGTTAAGAAAAGTGGAAAAAATCAATTTTATGTTTTTTATTTCTGTCATTTTTTTTTTTTTAAACGTATTTCATCAATTTATAAGAATCAGTATTTTTATATTAAATATTTGCATAATTTTAATGCTTAATAACTGAACGAAAAAAAAAAAAAAAAAAAACACATACAAGTGATCTCAATGATACTACGTATTATTACGTTTTCTTGATAGGTTTGTTCGTACATTTAATTAAACTCAATAACATCACTGAAAATCCCTGACCGCAGTAATCTTTATTACGAATATAGTTTCTGATTTGTATTATTTGTATTTATTGCCATATTATTAATAGTTGTTTTTAATTATGCGATTTATTTTTTTTATATTTAGAATTTAAAAAAAAATTAAAGTATTTAATGTTGTTTTATTTAAGTTATTTTTGTTTTTAAAGAAAATTCATTAGAAAAAAAGCTTTAACAATGGACGGAACGCGTGCAGCAGAAGTTTTACCTTTGCTAGAAGAGCGGTTGGCAATATTACCAGGTGGACGTGATCGCCGTGGCGGTCCTGTCTTATTATTTCCTACAACATCAAGAAGAGAACGTGCTAAACCAGAAGATTATCGTCGCCTGCTTCAATATCTTCTAGCTATTCCTAATGATGAAGCTCGAGGACTTCGTTTTACTGTGATTGTTGACATGCGAGGAGCCACGTGGGACTCCGTTAAACCGATTTTAAAGGTATTCATATAATTATCTCACAACAAAAAAAAGAGAGAGAGAGAGCGAAAGAATATCAAAGTAAATTAATACAAAATTTTTAATACTTTTTTTTTGTAGGTTCTACATGAGCATTTTCATCGTTCTGTTCATGTTGCATTTATCATAAAACCAGACAATTTTTGGCAAAAGCAACGTACTTCATTGGCAAAACAGAAAAAGTACAACTTTGAGGTAAATGGAACAATCAATAGTAATGTTCAGTTGAATAGAGATTTAGTGTATAGTGATAGCACCAGGATTGTTGGCAAGACTCTCTGTCCTACTTCGGACACGATATTGTCGCAGTAGCGTTTATTGAATGCATCCAACCAGCAAAATTCGAGGCTGCACATTGTGTTGCACTGATGCCAAGACCAAATATTCCACAATGCACACGTGCTACAGAGTGTGCACTCAGTCACGAGGAGATTATTGTGACAAAAACTTGACCTTCTAAATAATCGATTTCTATAACAACTACCGCGATTATCAAGTTTTTTTTATTTTTTTATTTTCGTTAAACGAAAAATTGTTTATTTTTTTATTTTTTTTTTCTCTATAAAAATAATTAAAGCAGAACTAACAACAAGAATATAGTGTACGCCTGTACTGTCATGTTATTTATCTATTTATCGTTTTCAGATAAACACGATAAGCTTGGAAGCACTGACAAAAGTAATTGATCCATCTCAATTAACCGCAGACTTGGATGGATCTCTGCAATACGATCATGCTCAATGGATAGACACACGTTTAGCAGTTGAAGATTTTACTTGGCAAGCTGCTGATTTACTTGATCGTTTAGATGATCTTCAAGAGGATCTTAGTCGTAACGATTTTGCTGATGACGTAGGTGGTGCTAAACACGGTATTGATCTTCATAATGAGATGAGAAAGAAGATAATGAAAGTGCCGGTTGAAGAGGTTGAAGTTGTAGGCCAACGATTGCTACAACGTTTTAATCATGGTACGTTGGTATAAATTTTTTTGTGTGTCCATTAATGAGATATATTTTAATGGGTTATTTAATATTTTTAATGAAATAAGGTATAAGTGGAACTTCAAGTGAAGGAGGTAGTATTGAGGGAGGTGCATCAGGTGGTGTAGATCCTGATGGTCGTGCATTAGCTGCTTTAGTCATTAAACATTTAGATTCTGTTCACGCAGCACAACAGCATCTTCTTCAACTTTGGCATATAAAGAAAACAAAATTAGATCAGTGTTTTCAACTTCGACTTTTTGAACAGGATTGTGAAAAAATGTTTGACTGGATTTGTCACAATAGAGAAGTTTTTCTTGCCAATTATGTTGAGATTGGGCGATCTTACCAGCTAGCAAAAAATCTTCAAGAAGAGCATAAACATTTTACAATGAGTTCTATGAATGTTTATGTTAATATTAACAAAATATTAACAATGGCAGGAAGACTTTTAGAAACTCAGCACTATGCCGCTGGTCATGTGAGGGCTGTAGCTAGTCGTTTAGATCGTGCTTGGAAAGAATTTGCTGCTGGACTTGATGAACGGACTGCTGTTCTTAGTCTTAGTGTGGTTTTTCATCACAAGGCCGAACAGTACGTTGACAGCGTGACGGGATGGAGTCAAGCATGCGAGTCGACAAATCTGCCCAACGAAATTGCAGTCCTTGAATCTCATATACGACAACATCAAACGCTGTATGAAGCCATGTGTCAAGCATACACTGAGGTATTTTATTTTATTTTTTTTTTTATTCTTAAATATTTTTATCCAAGTAGAGTTAATAATATATTTTACAAAAATAATAGGAAATAAAGTCTAGATTTGGTTTTCCTGACAAGTTTAACTCTCTTAATTCATCCTAATAAAATAGAAATATTTAACAGGTTTACAATGCGTATCAGGCCCTTTTGAGTGGTCTGGGTGCTATGCTACAAGTTTGTCACAGCTCAAGTTCCACTGGAGTCATCAGCAATGAGATTTTTCACAGCGATTATGTACGCTATACTTAGTATTTTATTTATTTTTACAGCCAATGACAATACCAAATGATTGCTTGGTGACTGGGCGAAGAATAACATTCATTGTTATTATTTCATTCTTTTCAGGGATATTACTAATTTAAACAATGGTGACGTGATTACATAATGTAATATAGTGACATTCTTTTTTTCTTAATTTAATTATAATAATAATCATAATATAAACAAAAATAATATTATATTTAATAGTGGTTGTAAAAATTATTGCTAAGGTGAAGGTAGCTAAATCATCGAATAGATTTTAACATTCTCTTAAAATTGGCTTTGGCTTGTAATATTGTTTAGGTACACAGTACCAGTAAGAAGCTTCTTTATCAACTGGATCATCTTGTTCAAGTCTGTAATCAGCCTCAAGGGATTGACCACTCCAACAGAAAACATGTATGTTTATGACTTGCTCTCTTAGTGTATTCATGTGTGTTATTTATTCTCTTATTTTATTTCTTTCGCTTTGTCAATGCACTTTTACTTTTATTCACAAACTATATATTTATTTCTCAAAATTTTTTTATCATTACTTTAATTTAATGTATTGCACATATGAACTGCATGACTAAACTAAATATAGCATGATGCATAAAAAAAAAACAATAGTTCAATGATTTGACATTAAATTAAATTTAATAATTAACTATATATGTATCAAATAAAAATATTTTTAAAAAAATAATAATAAATAAATTAAAATTATTAATTATCATTGAACTATTGTAAGTTATCGCTTTTATACTTTAAATAAATTACAATGTGGTATAATAAATAAATTATATTAATTAAATTTGATTAGAGCCAAGATGGTCATGGAATGGACAATCGTGGTGGAATGAGTGGAAACCCAGCCGCGGATTACAGTGAGGGTGCATCACATGTGCTTGCGGTTATTCATCAAATTTTAGGTCATCATAGAGCTTTAGAAGCTCGATGGCATGCTCGTAAAGTCAAATTACATCAGCGGCTTGCTTTAAGGTATCATTCAGTGATTTTATTTGTATATAATAATATTTAATGATTATTGAAAAATAATTAATATTTTTTTTTTTTTTTGTTAATTTATTATTTTATGTAGATTATTTCAAGAAGATGTAAAACAAGTATTAGATTGGTTAACAAATCATGGTGAAGTTTTTATTAGAAAAAATACTGGAGTAGGAAGGAATTTACAAAAAGCTAGAGTATATCAAAAAAGTCATGAACACTTTGAAAATGTTGCTCAGGTGAATAAAAAAAAATCTACGTTTTTTTTTTTTTTTTTTTTTTTTTTAATATTATTAATGCTTTCTATTTTTATTATAAAAATTTTAATTTAACAATGTATTGTTTCTTTTATTCAGAATACTTATACCAATGCAACAAAATTACTTACTGCTGCTGAAGAACTTGCTCATACTGGAGAATGTGCAGCTGATGAAATATATGCCGTAGCTCAAGAGTTAGAACGGCACGTAAGTAGTTTTGCAACAAGAGTAGAACAAAGACGTCGTCGATTAGATTTAGCTGTTGTATTTTATACTCACGAAAAAGAGGTCAGTATAAAAAATTTAATCCTAATTATTCTTTGAAAAAATAATCATTAATTTTGTTATTTTTAACTTAACTTCAGTTAAGCGGATGGGTAGATGAATTACGTCAAGAATTACAACAAGATGAAGTTGCAGAAAATTTAGAAACAGCAGAAAGACTTTTGGATCAGTGCGCACAACACCGAGCATCTTGTCTTGAAGCTTGTACTTCAACAATAGCTCAGGGTGAAGCTCTTTTACAAGAACTTCGAGACTCAACTGAAGTTTCAGATACAACAGGGTCAGTAAGTGCAGTAGAAGCAGCTCTCGACCGACTCGCATTACTGCGCCAAGAGTTAGAAGAGCTTTGGGCCACTCGGAAACTACGATTAGAACTTTGTTTACGTTTGCGCGTGTTTGAGAGAGATGCGCTAGAGGCAAGTGGACAGCTTGAGATGTGGGCTCAAGAGCTTCGGGGATCACCCAGGGAAGGTTCACCTGAACAATTACTTCGTGTTCACAATGATGGAGTAGCTCATATGCAAAATACAGCATTTCAAGTTTTACAGCAAGGTCAAGAACTAGCTCAAGTTTTAGATCAAGCTGGGGTGTGTATAATGGCTGATGGTCAACATACTGCGACTGCTCGAGTTCAAGTTCTTTTAGAATTTTTAAACGAACGAGAAATGGATGCTGAAGACTTGGCAGAAATTCGGCGAGTACGGTTGGAACAAGCCGCTCAGTTAGTACAACTTCAAAGTGATGCTCAGCATGTTGCAAATTGGATTAGAAATGGTGAAGCTATGCTTTTGGCATCACTCAGAGTTCCAGAAAATTTATCAGATGCAGAACAATTACGCTTAGAACATGAACAGTTTCAAGTAGCTATTGAAAAAACACATACATCGGCAGTTCAAGTTAAACATAGAGCAGATGCATTAGTTGGTGCTAATCATTATGATCCTAAAAGTATTCGCGAAGTTGCTGAAGATGTAACAAAACGATGGCAACAGCTTGTTACTTGTGCTGAAGAACGACACAAACTTGTAACTGCGAGTATTAATTTTTATAAAACAGCTGAACAAGTAAGATCTGTTTTAGATAGTTTGGAACGTGAATATCGTCGTGATGAAGATTGGTGTTTTGGTGGAGAAAAAGGTAGTCAAGTACCAACGCTTGTTGGAAAACATCAAGAACAAAAAGAAGCTTTTCTTAAAGCTTGCACACTTGTGCGACGAACAGCGGAAACATTTTTAAAGTATACAAATAGAAGTTTGCAATTTTATAGTTATAAAACTACAAGTGGTGGTTCTGAAAATAAAGTTAAAAATATTCTTGAAGAATTATTAAGTAAAGAAAATAAAGTATTAGAACATTGGACACAACGTAAAAAACGTTTAGATCATTGTCATCAGTATGTTCTCTTTGAACGTAGTGCTAAACAAGCTTTAGAATGGATTCGCGAAACCGGTGAATTATACTTAGCTACACATATAAATGTTGGAAAAAATCGTCTAGAAAATGAACAGCTTCTCCATGAACATAATGAATTTAAAGGTGCAGCAAAAGTAAGTATTATTATTATTATTATTATTATTATTATTATTATTATTATTATTATTATCTATCTATCTATATTATTAAGAGAATAAGAAAAATTTTGTTCCCGCCATATCTATATGATAGAGTTAGTTAATGTTATTGAAATTGGTGTCATTAGATAGGTCTTGACTTGAATTTGTGCCTTTTCATAGTTTAAACTCTTTTTAATTGCCAAGTATTGAGATAAATAGATTTATCTATATCATTTGAACTACATTTAAATTACGCGAGAAAAAAGACGATCGTATGTATTTTCTTTAAATAAATTAATATTTTAATTATTCTGTCACTAAATATGACTGAATTTTACTGAATATATAGCTATATTATTTATATCGAGTTACTTATTCCAAAATGACAGATTTTTATACTCGCTTTTGGTTTTAGGAAGCTTCTCAAAGCCAAAAAAGTTTGCATAGAAAAAAAAAGGATTCATTGACACAAAAAATCTTTACTCGCCTAAAAAAATTTTTACTTACCCCAAGAAATTTTTTGCATTGTAAATTGAAAACAAAAATTTATTTAGAACTAGAAAAAATGCCAGGAATTATTTCTTGACCAAAAAAATCTTTTCTCCCCCCAAGACAATTTTCGTATTTAATTCATAATGCATAAAATTTCTTGGTGCAAATTAAAATTTTTTGCGTCAAGAAATCCTTTTTTTCTGCATATTTTATAAATTTAGTAGTGATATTTGGGCAGTCACGTAGTGACTGCAGGTTTCTCGTTGTTATAATTATAATTATAACTATAAGTGTTGTTATTATTATTATATGCTATTTTAATTATTTATTATTTAAAAATTTTTTTCATTTTTTTAAATTTATTATATCACAATTTAAAGTATTCTAAAATCAGCATCTGACATCAGATATTGGCGTAATTTTTTAATAATATAACGCTGCCAAGTATTACCAAATGTATTAAAAATCATAACCGATTAATTGTGTAGTTTACTCCGTGAATTTTTAAATATTACATTTAAAATTTTTTAAATAAAAGATTAAAGAAAAAAAAAATAATTAAGTAGTATTAATATCATTATATGATTTAATAATATTTTATTTTTATATCACATAGTCATTGATTTATTAACATGCTTATAGGAAACAAGAGAACGAGTGAAATTATTAATACAACTGGCGGACAATTTAGTAGAAAAAGGTCACGCTCACGCAACAGCAATAAAACAATCTGTTGCTGAAGTTGATCAACGTTATAAGGATTTTAGTATGCGCATGGATTGTTACAAAACACAAATTGAAGATGATTTAGGAATACAATCTGATGATGGCCAAAAAGATTTATCAATAGATCGTAATTCAGATCCATTGCTTGAAGAAAAAATAAAAGGAAAAGATTTAAAAGAATTAAATGAAGAAAAACGACGTTCTGCTAGACGAAAAGAGTAAATTATTACAATTTATTTATTGATATTAATTAAATTATATAATTTATTATTATTATTACTATTATTATTATTATTATTTTATTATTATTATAGATTTATTATGGCTGAATTATTGCAAACAGAACGAACTTATGTGAAAGATTTAGAAACATGTATTCGATGTTTCTTAGAAGAAACAAGAAATGGCCGTGGTAATGTTCCACCAGGATTACAAAGCCGTGAATCAATAATATTTAGTAATATGGAAGAGATTTATCAATTTCATAGTGATATATTTTTACGTGAACTTGAAAAATATGAAACAATGCCAGAGGATGTTGGTCATTGTTTTGTTACTTGGGCTGCTAAATTTGATATGTATGTTATGTATTGTAAAAATAAACCAGAAAGTAATCAATTGTTAGTGGCTCATGGAGGACTTTGGTTTGAAGATTTACAAAGAAAACATCGTGTTGAGCATCCAATAGCTGCATATCTTATAAAGCCAGTACAGAGAATTACCAAGTATCAGTTATTGCTCAAAGATTTACAGGCTTGTTGTCAAGAAGGACAGGGAGAAATAAAAGATGGACTTGAAGTTATGTTGAATGTGCCTAAAAAAGCAAACGATGCCTTACATTTGAGTTTACTTGAAGGCTGCGATGTTAGAATCGATGCACTTGGTGATGTAGTTTTGCAAGACTCTTTTACTGTTTGGGATCCTAAACAGCTCATACGTAAAGGCAGAGATCGTCATATTTTTCTTTTTGAGCTATACCTTCTTTTTAGCAAAGAAGTTAAAGATTCTGCAGGAAAGGTATATTAAAAATATTTTACTAACATACTTTGTTTATTTTGTAGATAAAATTTAGTATTTATTCATTTACGTTTTTTTTTATTTTTTTGTAGGTCAAATATATTTATAAAAGTCGTCTAATGACCTCAGAACTTGGTGTAACTGAACATATTGAAGGTGATGAATGTAAATTTGCTGTATGGACTGGTCGTGCACCAACTAGTGACACAAGGGTTGTTTTGCGTGCAAATTCGTTAGAAGCAAAACAACTTTGGGTTAAACGTTTACGTGAAGTGATACAAGAAACTTACTTTAGTTTAAGTATGCCTAAGAGTCCAGCTAAAAAGAGTTCAAGCCAGAGATCAAGTCGTGATTTAGAAGAATGTGCATCCCTTGATGACAGTGTCGAAAATTTGGATAGAAATTCATTGGCATCATTTGGATCAACAAATACAACAGATTCAGATAAGGTAAATTAACTTTCATTAAATCATCAATAATAATAATTAAATTACATTACCATAACGACAAAATATTTTATTTTATTCGTTTAAAAAAATAACCACAATCATAATGACCGACTATTATTATAATTATAATTATTTTTATCGATTTTATGTTATACAAAATGAGTATAATATTCTCACGTTTTTTTATAACTTTAAATGTCTAATATAATTTCATAAAATCAACTTAAATAAATAGGTATTGATAAAAACAAATGTAAAAAAAAGTATTGATTATTGTTAATAATAATCTATAAAACAATTGATATACTTAGTTAATTAAAAACAACTTGATTGAATTTCACTAAATGAAAAACGGTAACTAATATAATTTGAAATGTATGAAATTATGATGGCCAGGTCATATGAGTTAGGCTTTTGTCCGAAAGTAGACAAAGCAAGATAAAAAGATAAAGCAGCCTGGGTATAAAGTGAATGTACCAGGATCGATGATCTGGAGCAGACGCTTACCAGATCTGTGAGGGAAAACGATTGAAAGTAGTTTGCTCGAGCAATATATTAATGTAAATTGCTCATCAGTTTTACACATGCGCGTAAAAGCTGTTAGATTGTGTGGGAGCTGATGGTACTATTCGCCAGCGCGCTCAACCGTACGTGAAGAGGTGTTCGCCGGGTTTCTACCGTAGTTGCGTTGGGAGTTTATCCCAGGAACAGCTCAAATATCAGTACGGACGTGACTCTCGAGTCCGCCGGACTCCGAGAACGCCGTTCCAGTGGTTCTCTGGTCCGGCTGGAAGATCTCGTGATCATGACCGTCTGTGACTTTGTCACCAAGTCCGTCGCCGCCACGGTAAAGGCATCGACGCGACTACGATTTTGTCATCTTGCATAAAAAACAAAAAATAAAAACACAAAAGCGATTTTTAGAAAATAACAACTGCAGTTGTACCGTCAAACAATAAAAATTTAAGTTAGAGAACCGGGGAAAGAGTGAGAAAAAAAAATCGCGTGAAATCTGCAGTATCTGCAATGACGTCACCAGCTAGACAACCGACGACGATTGTCCAAAAGGCACGACGCAAGATTTCTCTTCCATGGTTTCGACAAGGCTCTGTAACACCACCACATCCTGCACTCTCGCGACAGCACACTATTGATACACCTGGCTCATTCCAGGCTAGACAGTTACGTCGAAATCCTTCCTTAGCTCAGGTACAATGCGTGTGGGTTTTATGTTATAATAAAATTAATTATTATTATTGTAATATCTTCATGAACGTTATTTAAATACTCGTTCGGTTTAGAAACAAAAACCATTTTTTTCTTTTTAATTTTTTGTATAAGAAATGAAATTTCATCTGTTCATAAAATATATTTATGCGATAAAAACAATTAATTGTTATTTCAGTGATATAATAGAGCGAAATATGAAATAAAAAAAAAATAAACCGCTGATACCATATCAAACAAAATTTGATTAATAAAGATTAAAACAAGGAATAGTATTTCCTATTGGAAATTTCTTATTTTTACAGTTTAATACTTCGCGTGAATTATAGATAAATAAATTATTTGTTTTTATCTTTAAGGGAAAAAAAAGTAATTTTTTAGTCATTTTATAAATCGAGTTGTGAAAATTCGATTACAAGTGGAACGTCTCGAAAATTTTTCATTCAAAATTTGATGTATAAACTATGTCACTACTACGCAGTCATTCTAAAAATATATTTTCCATTAACTTAATCTTTACAATTTCATCACTAAGTCTTACCAATATTGATGAAAAATTTATATTATTTTTTATTATAAAACGAATTTTTTTTTTTTTTTTATCTCTAAGTAATCGATTCTCTTTTCTGTGTCTTCTTCAATAATCAGTCAAAAACAACAAGGGCGTTTCCGTTTCTTCTTTATCTTTTATTTACAGTGAAAGATTAATTGTTTATTTTTATTTACTTATTTGAATTTCTGAAATGACAATGAAATTTATATAAATCATTTATACGATTATTTAATAATGGTGCACTTATTAATCATTATTTTTATTTTTTTTATTAACACAAGAAATTATATTTTTTCTATTATATGATTTATCGGAGGAAACTAATGCTTCTATTCTGTTAAAAATATTATAAAATAAAAACAAACAATGTTGTGTACTGTAAAATAAAATTGACCATTAATAATTTGATATTGCAAATGAAAATTAAATTCACTTGAGTAAATATCATGGTCAAATCACTTATGTTTATAAGCAATTCTATTAATTGATTTATATCAAAGTCGTTGGTTCATATTTTCTCAAATTGTGAAAAGACAATTTGTGTTAATTAAATTAAATAATTCAATAATATAAAGTTATTGTTTAACTTTAGGTAAAAATAATAATATTATCTTTAATAAACTATTTTTTAATATTCATGAAAATGATAAACAAAAAAGTTATTAAATATAAATTAAAAAAAAGAATATATAAGAAATAAAAATAAATTATAAAGTATTAAAATTTCTAATGTAAATAAAGATAAAATAAAAATATAGCAAAATTAATTTAGCGAAAAGATACTAAAAAAGTGTTGGTATGTTTAATTTTACCCAAGATGAACTAAAACCTCAACAGACATTGCAAAAAATAATGAATAGACTTATTATACAGCCTGTTTTTATGATTATGCTCTTTTGATTATCACAAATACGTCTTCAAGATACAACATCTTTTTATCATCATCGCAAATGTGAATTAAAGTAGTGCCATAAAGAAGTTTCTTAATAATTTTAGAATTTAAAAGAAAAAAATTTTTTTTTTCCTTACATTATTTTGAATTTCACCTTTAATAATTTACCTCTACCCTTTAATTTGCAATAAATGCCATCGTTAATCTAATTTTATAAATATTAATCCGCAATGGATTGATCATTTATTAACTTATTATATTTCTCGTTGAATAAGATTTATTGACGTGTGAACTTATTGGAAAATGATATCCCAGTGAATTAAGTAAGTTTCAACGAGTCTTTTGTTTAAGTTTATATTGGAATATATAAAGATATTGTTATGGAAATTCAATCTAGCTGTTTTTTATAAAAATTTTAATTACTCAGTATGCATATTAATACATTGTAAATTTAATTAATTTATTTTTATTATAAACATAGTTACTCAATAGCTTATTATTATATCAAACATATTTTTTACTATTGATTATCATATTAAATGACAAAATAACGTAATTAATTTTATTGAAATAAAAATTTAAATGTGTACTTTTTTAAATAATAATAATAATAAAATTACTTAGAGGGCAAATGTCGATGATCCAGATCATAAATAAAGGCCGTACTGTTTTCTCGTTGAATAAAGTATATCTGAAGGTCGTGAAGAGGCTTTATATCCTCGTTGCTTTGATTTCGCTTCACTGCGGATTTATCCATGGTCATACACAATCGTGCTAGTCCAATTCAGTCTATAACGTAAAAAGATTTATCTAGGATAGACTCATGCCCTTTGAACTTTTATTTAAAAAATTAATTATAATTATATTACATTATGAATAAATTAAATATTTTAATTATGAAAATGACAATATAATCTATTAATTAAACTAAATTTTTTAAATTAAAATTGTCAAAAAAAAAAAAATGCATTTGTAAATCTTTTTAAGTAAATAAAATTCATTGGAGCATTAATAATATATTAACCGCTCCGGCGGTGCGCAAATTCAAAGCTCGTGAATACAATTTATTGATTTTATCTCATCGATTATTCTAACAAGTCTCTTAACTTTCCTAAGAATCTTTTAGTATCTGTATTATAATGTTCTTAAATTCAAGTGAACTTAAAAGCGACGAACCACCTGTTTTAGATCTTTATCTAACTAAGCTTGCGTGTTTACCATCTATATTACTTTTAAATAATCTAATCGTCATAATATCTTCGTTTGCACACTAAGTACAATTGTTATTATAAATTAAGAAAAGATAAAAAATATAAATAAAAAATTTTGTAAGCAAGTTTTACAAAAAATAATAATTTTGTAACTTTTAATAATTAAGGAATCATAAATACAAAATACAAAATTGCTCAAATCATACAAAATATACACTTAATATTATAATTGATGTATTTTATTTATTCATAATACGTATATATATATATATATATTTTTTTTTTTTTTTAATATAGACAGGTGTAACCGAAATGACTTGGGTGGTAGCTGATCACGCAGCTACACCAGGTTCTCGAGAGTTAAGTGTTACAAAAGGTCAACAGGTTGAAGTGTTGGAGAATGGAAGTATACATTCTGGAAATAGTAATACGAGCGAATGGACTTTAGTACGGTTACCTTTAGCACCAGGTCAAACTGAACCACCAGCTGAAGGTTTAGTACCTACTAGTGCACTTAAACAACCCCCTACAACATCTTGTAAAACTTCACCATCTAGAAAGGCACCTTCTCAAACTAATGTTCCGATTGCTCAACAATCTATTACTCAAGAAGATACTGGTGAGTGTTAATTTTAATATTTATTACTATCATAATTTAAGTAATTTTTATCATTGCCTTTCGAAAAATTATAATTATAATAGTATTTTTGTATCTTAATTTTGTTTCTCTTTTATTTTATGAAAATTATTATTTTGGAAGATCGGATAAAATAATAGCTTGAAATAAAGCTTAATGGGGATTAAAAGTTGACTACAAAAGTAATGAAAACGGTGAGAAAAGAAAAGTTTTATGAATACAGGAGTCTAAGGTCAAGGTAACAATAGTTGAAAGAAAAAAAATTTTAAGAATTGAAAGTAAGATAGTGAGTGCATCGTGGACATGAGTAAAAACTATAAAAAAAAGGGATAGATTGACGGAACTTTGATTTATCTCATTTCCAAGTTTGTTATAAAAGAAAAAGGTAAAATAGGTGAATCAAAAATTTAATTGTGATGAATAAAAAAAAAAAAAAAAAAAAAAAAATAGAAATTAACTATTCTAAGAAAAAGAAATTAATTGTTATTAAAATGGGATAAAAAAAGGTCGTTCGGTAATCGAGATGGAATTAGATTTCTCGTCATTTATTTATTAATTTTAAGCTTTCCCAGAACAATTAATTGAAAAATAAATTTTTTAATAATTTTTTATGAATTTTTCAAGGCCATCAAAATATATAAAGATATTTCTTGAACTATTGTCCAAATGGCAAGTTGAGTAACAGAAATTAAAGCTAATGAAAAAAGCTTTAAAATATCTTGAATGATAATGCACTACGAGTTGTGATTTCATAATTATTTTTAGATTAATCAGCAAAAAATGATTTTTTTTCTAAATTTGGGGAATTTCAAACACCTACAACTTCTAAACTAATTTGTAGATTTCGCTCATTTTTTATCTTGATCAAGCTATCAAAACAAAAAATATATGTGCCAAGTTTTATTAAGATCCCTTCAAAATTGTCGGTACTATCGTGGTCACAAAGCTCAATAGTTTCTTTACAAATCATATAGTTGCTTTTACAACGTCATAATATACAAAGGATAAGTTTGGACTCATCTTCGAGCTTGACCTTGATTTTCGATCAAAAAATAAGTATACCAAGTTTCGTTTGATTCCATTAAAAATTGAAAACGCTATCGCTGCCACAAGGCGCGTTATATCCCATATGTTAGGGTGTTTCAAAAAAAAAAAAAAAACAATTTTTTTTTTTTTTATGGTATCCAAAAATTGAAAGTATAACTAAAAATAAAAATTTTAGTACCATTCCGAGCTTTTAATAATGATATTGAGGTTTGCCTCAATCCATTTTTCTATTTTCCATTTAAATAACACGGGAAAAAAAATTTTTTTTTTTTTAGAATTTTCCAGCTCATAAACCAATCAACGGATTTTTATGCACAGCAAATTTTTTAGTAGGAAATTGAACGCTCTACAAAAAAAGTCTCTTATCATCTTTTGATAAATCAATCAGAAATCTTATTTTTTTAAGAGCTTAACATTGAAATGGATATAACTTGAAAACAACGCAGAATTTCGAAAAACTTTATTCGTAATAATTTGTAAGGAATAAAATTATCTACAAAAAAATTCCTATGATATTTTTTTATAAGACTGATAGCTTTGCCGGAAAAATAAAAAAATCTCAAAATTTACTATAAATTATACTTGAAGCTTAAATAACTTTTGAACAGTGGGATTTATCAAAAAATGATAAGAGACTTTTTTTGTAGAGCGTTCAATTTCTTACACAAAGTTTCATTGAGCATAAAAATCCGTTGAATTTCGACAATTATTACGAAAGTTATGATCAAAAAACCATAAAAAGAGCGGTTTTTTAAAAAATTCGATATTTTTTTAACCATTGATCAAAAAAATCTCAAAATTTATCAGGAAGCCTCTTTTGAGGGGTACTAAAAAATTAAGAAAATCGGAAAAAACAATTTATACGCTTTTGAAGCAATGGTATTTTTAAAACTTACACAACTGATTATGATAAGTTAAGAAAAAATTCTACGAAAAATCCACCATGACGATAAATCCAATAGCCAGATTTCTATAAAATCTACTAAAATAGTAAAGAAAGGACACAAGTCCTAGCATCTATAATTTTTTACCTTGTGCCGTAAGAAGCGATGTACGTGTAAGTACTGTGACTCTCGCACTCGATCAATACGCACCAGCGCGTGTCCTTGACCAGTTCGCAGACTCCGTGTAGAGGGTGGTGCTTTTTACTGCGCGACCTATCACAATTTTCAACACGCGTGGATGTACAAGAATGTGACGCGACAATTATAGAAGAGAAATTTCTTAGTTTAATCTGTCGTCATGTCATTAATCATTCGAGTTCAAGAGTTAATTAAAATTTTAGATAAATATTCAAGGTTAATAATAATCAATGAAATTTATTGTCATTTAAGTAATTTAATTCTATTAAATATTTAATTAATTAAATAGAAAATAAAAATAATTAATTTTTTTCATTAACTAAATTTATCTTAAATTCATTAATATAATACATAAATATTAATAAACTTTCATGAGTGTATGGTAGATATTCTGGTGGGAATAAATTGTATTTGTTGATATGAAAAATACTTCTTAGTCACATGACAACTTCAGTTGTATCGACTCCTGCGTCTGAATACGTTATTAATTGTGGTCACGAATGGACAATATCACTGATCTGCGATTTGATTCTATTATTAGGACACAATCGCTTCCATTATTAAAAATCTGTCACCGAGGTTTGACTTATCTATTGATAAAACTTATTACTATTTAAAATTTATTTTATATTTTTCAAAATATATATATATATTTATTAAATTAAAACGAAGAAATTATAGCTTTTTTAATTGATAAGCAAAGCATTGACATTCAATACTTTTATTGAATTCCATTTGTGGAATTCAAAGTCATCTACGCGTTGGAATGTAAAATTATTACTTGTAGTTTCAGTGAGTCTTGTAAATAATTTTTGAAAAATTTATTATTTTATTAATAAAGCTAGATAAATATTATATTAAAAAATTTAATGAAACGATAAATTTCAAAATAGTAGTTTTAAAATAATAATATTAAATAATCTGTGCTAAACTAAAAATTTTATTGTTATTACTATTTTTATTACATTTATTATTATTAATTTTTTATTTGCGAAATATAGATGACTGTTTACAAAAATTACTTTTACTTAATATCTCAATATTTCTGTGAAATTCTGTATTCAAATATTAAGCTAACTATATTCTTAGACACTGCTCTTCACTTTTTAAATCTGCCCATTACCTTTCAATTGTGATAACCGTATTAAAATTTTATTAATTAATAGAAAAAAATCAAAGCGCTCATTGAAAAAAAGACAACGTAGTTATAATTTTACTAGTATATAGATTCAGAAACAAAAGTATTTATTTGTTTAAAACTAGCTATTTAATGAAATTTGATCAATAAATTATAGTCTACAAACTTTTTCACAAACAAAAATATAATACGCTGCATATCTTTATCTTTAAAAAATATATTTCTGACGTGTACGTAAAAGTTTCCACTTAATATATGTGTATAATACCTTAACCACTTCCTTTTTTCTTGAAAATATAAACTTTACGTTGTGATTTTTTAACATTCCACTATCAAAATTAAAAAGAAAAAAAAAAAAAAACCGTTTCGACCCCCATCTTCCTTTAACAAAATATTTTTTAGCTACGATAATTGAAAATCTAATTTTTCAAACCTGTACTTTTGATCTTAAATCATATACTTATTAGCGTATTTGGATACTCTAGCTATGCAAATCTCGTACTTTTACCCTAAATTAATTGCGGTCTTTGTTTTGTTCTACTCTAAAATGCCTCAACACATAAAAAGATATATAGTATTAGCAAGATTCCAAAAACTAATTAAAGAAAGTTTTATAACTGATATACAGAGTTAGTGGTTTGTCTTATTTTTTATTATAAATTTTAATTAATTACAAATAATCCGAAATATTTTTTTTTCTTTTGACTATTCAAAATGTTTCATTGAACATCCTTTCAATCAGCTTTTATCCTTAATTCCAATATTGGAACATGAATGTTCGGCTAATCTGGCTGAATTCCAAAATCGTAATACTAACTATTATTCTATCTAGACAGAATTTTTATTATTTTTATTCTATTTTTGTGAAAAAAAAAGAAAAAAGAGGAAACGTATTAAATTGAAACCGCGAGTTGATAACTCACTTTGCCAAGCCTTAGACACTTTCAATTATTAACTCTGAACTTTTTCATTTACTCCAAGTTACTTTTATATTATTACACTTATAGGTTTTTATATTATTATATTTACATTCAAATATATAATATAATCATATTTTGTCATTATCCCGCATTGTATAACTTTTCATTATTATTATTAATATTTTTCAGTATAATTTTATTATATCATATGTATTATAGTAGTAAATAGTGCAGGAAACAATAATATTACAGAGTTAACTAGGCATAGAGATGAGTGTATATCCTGGCTTGTATCCAAGCACGCAGACATCATTTCATCGTCGGCATATGTATTTGAAACTCAAATTATTATTTTTTCATGATTTTCAATAATTTTTTTCTTTAAACTTTTTCTTACTTACACAGAAATTAAATTTTTTTTTTATGACTCATTAATTTTTTAATTTTATTACATTTAAAATATAATTTTTTAATTAACAGTTTAATAGCTTGAACTTTGAAAAAAAATTTAATTAACTAAAAAAGTGAATTAATATACTATTGTTTACATACCTTTGTTTTCTCCATACATTTCTATAAACAACCGATACTGTCTCAGTAAATATATATATAACTATCCGAAATTCAATGAATCTTCTCAACCGTAGTTCAACATACACAATGTTTTTTAAATACGAGAATTTTAAAATAAAAAATTATATTCAATAGATTGTATTTTTTTTTATAACTAAATAAACTTTATATAAATTGTTTTTTACTGCCGAAATTTATCCAATAAAAAACGAAATTAAATGACAAATAAAAAAAATAAACCGTAGTTGCGATCGAATCGTATCTAAAAATATTGTAAAAAGACTGTCTGACGTCAGAAGCATCCTCGAGAGTCACTTGGACGGCCTTTGGTTGGCTTACTTGCATATTATGATACAGTTAACTTAGTTGGAATCGAACCAGAAGAGAAATCGAGACTTGAATAACTATTTCCGCAGCGATTACGCCGGTTTAAATCAAAAGGAACTTGATGCGTTGCGGTCAAGATCGAAATCTCTCAGTTGATCAACGAAAAACGTAGAGATCACTACCCTGTTACTTACATTCAAATTTTCATTCTCACATTACTTATTAGTATTATTATTTACAAATAAAATACGTAAAAATCATTTTTTAATACTACGCAATATTAAAAATTGCAAAAACAAATTCGGTCATTAATATGGTTCTTCTGAATGCAAAAACATATCTTGAAACCAGGCAATTGAAAAGTTTAATCAAATAGTTATTGATGCATTTTATTTACTATAGTATTTAATTCAATGTAACTATTAATGTGACTTATTAAAATTTTAATAATTTTATTTATATCAGTGCTATTAAAAAGTAATATGAAGTGTATTATAACTATTTTAATTAGATTATGATTTACTTGCATGTTAATGTAATTATTTTAATATGGGGATTTTACGAAATAAAAAAAGAAATACACGTTTAAATGCAAGTATGTTACACAGTGAAATCATTTATAATTTTAATTGAAAAAGTGTCTTGATGTTTTCTAAATTTAAAAAAAAAAAAAACCTTACAAAATAAAATATAATTTTGGCCTTGTTTATTTCTTCACACGTTTAAAAGATAAACTTAGATACATTTACATAAATTTTTAGTCGTATATAATACATTTCGACATTGTTTTAGACACCGGTGGGAGCGACGGGAATGGATCAGCTAGTACAAGCTCACCAGGAAACCGGAGGCGTGGTTTTAGTGGGTAAGTTAAATTAATAAAGCATCAACTAGTGATATAAATATACCAAGTATTTTAATATGATAATGCAAATAAATTTGAGATATTATTATCATTGGTATTATTATTACTATTTCATATATGAAGTTAAATTTTTTTTTTATTAAAAATATAAATTTTAGTAAAATTATTTATTTAATCCATTTTTTTAATAATATTTATTTTAGAAGAAAATGGTTGCCACAACAATTTCGGAAACTTAGTCAGGGTAAAGTTGAAAAATCAGGAGATCGGCCATCAGCACTTAAAAAGACTGGTTCTGATAAAAGATTTAAATTGCCAACCGGCGACAAATCAGGCCGTACTGTTTCTGAAGGTGAAGAAGAAGAGGAGGAAGTTGAATGTGATGACAGTGAAACGCCACCATTTTTGGAACAAAACGGTGGAGAAGATGCTGAAGATGATTTTGAACTACCACCTCCCATGAAACCTATTACTGAACCAATACTAGTAGCCTCTGGAAATGGTCCTCCAGGATCTACTGTTCCTGATGAATTACCTGGGAAAAGAGTAAATAATAATATTATTTATTGTTCAGTTTTATATTAGAATTTATTTTGTAAAATTTATTTTATTGAAATTTCTTCAGACAACTGAGCGATCAATAAAAAGTTTGGATGGTGCTACAACTGCTGATCTAGCTGAGATTGAGCAAATTGTCAAAGAAAGAATGGTATTTTTCAAAAAAATTTTCTATATTAATCTACGGTTATATATTAAGTAACGAAAACAAATTAATTTTTTTTTCTTCAATAATGTTATATTTTCTGAATGGTGAATATTAATAGGAACAACATACAGAAAATCAAGAACGAAATAGTTTAATGAGAACACCAGGACGCCCGTCGTCTACAGATGATAGTTATAATAGTTTAAGTGGACCGACAATTTCTGAAGAAACAGATCCTGAAGCTGCAGCACTTGCAAAACGGCAATTTGTCATTAGGGAGTTGGTCGACACAGAACGAGATTATGTAAATGATTTAAAGCATATTGTTGAGGGATATATGCTTCCCATGAGAGATCCTGACAGTGAAATACCTTTACCTGAGGATCTTCGTGGTGGTAAAGATAAGATGATATTTGGTAATATTGAAGCAATATATGAGTGGCACAGAGAGTAAGTATTAAAATAATATTAATTAAATTTTTTTTAATTTTCATACAAAAAAAAAAAAAAAGATTTATAAGAAAACAGCTAAATATTTTCTTTATTTAATTTCCAGCTTTTTCCTCAAAGCTCTTGAACGTTGTTTAGAACGACCTGAAGAGCTTGGTCCATTGTTCAAGAGATATGAAAGGAAGTTACATATGTATGTTGTCTATTGTCAAAACAAACCGGTCTCAGAGTACATTGTTTCCGAGTACATAGATACATATTTTGAAGTAAATGCATTGAATGATTTTAATTATTTCAATCAATCTCATTTATTGTTTATAATTCTCTTAACCAAAATATACATAATATTTATTGTTATTATTATTATTTTTTTTTTAAATTAGGAATTAAGACAAAAGCTTGGACATCGTTTACAGCTTTGTGATTTACTTATAAAGCCGGTTCAAAGAATTACTAAATATCAGCTGTTACTCCGAGAAGCTTTACGCTTGACTGAAAAAACTCAAAGAATATCAGAGATTGAAGGACTTCGTGCAGCGGCACACGTAATGCGAATCATTCCTAAAGCCGCTAATGACATGATGGATGTTGGTAGATTGCAAGGTTTTGATGTAAGATTATTTATTTATTTATTTATAAATTTATCAGTTTAGATTCATACTAGTTTATATAATAATTACAAATTATTATTTACCATATTTTTTTTTAGGGAAAAATAACGGCACAAGGTAAACTTTTATTGCATGGACCTTTACTAGTTGCTGAATTATCAAGTGTGCCACAACGAGGACGTGAATGGCAAGTTTTCCTATTTGAGCAAAATATTATTTTTAGCGAAGCGCTTGGCAAGAAAACTCAGTTTACAAACCCTGCCTATGTATACAAAGCTCACATTCAGGTGGTTAAATAATTTGATATTAATATTATATTTTTTTTATAATATTAATAATATTTATAATAAATTTGTAAATAGGTAAATAAAATGAGTCTAGAAAACTCAACAGATGATCCTGAAAAATTTGTAATTCGTTCAACGGATCCAAGAAAACCTGGACTTGGTTTTATATGCAGTGTAATAGAGGATAATGGACCCAGGAAACAAGAATGGTTTGATACAATTACAGCAATTCTACAAACCCAGCGAGACTTTCTTAAAGCGATTCAATCGCCAATTGCCTATCAAAAGGAACTTACCAAAGATCCACTGTAAGCGTTTATCACTTAAAAGAAAAAAAAACTGAAATTTTAACACATTTATGAATACACCTAATATTTGTCACATTTTGACCTGTGAATATTTGTTCCAACATATTTTTGTATATTTTATATAAGGATATGAGCGACCACAAGGTAGTTTAACAATGGGTAGAAAATTGTTTCTGATTCTGTAAAACTCTAATTTAACATGTATTTTACGACCTTTTATTAATATCTTAATTTATTACTGATATTTATTTCTTAACACGCTCTCTATGTAACTAACTCACTTTATTACACTAATTCGCTCCCAGAGCCTAATAATTGCTAAACCGTTCCAATGTGCAATGTATTTGATTAATATCCACTATTGTGAAATTAAAAACGCTTGTTTTTTTTTGGCGTGAGCGTGATGGTATCAATAGTATAACAATGAAAAATTGTACGATATATTTATAGTAATTTTTAAAACGTTTATAACACCACACTTAAGGTTTTCAAAATGAAAACTAAAGGTGTATGTAAATATTACTCAATTGAATGGCGGAAAAAAATCAAATTATAATCAACACATAAACGTAAAAAAACTTTATTTAGAATAAATTATAAATTGATGAATAACTAATCTATAAATTGTTATGTGCACCGTAAATCCTTATTATTTCCTCTTAAACAACTTTAAAAATCCTTATCTACCCTCAGCACTAAACTACCTCATCATTTTTTTAATATTAAGATCAAAACACTCTAGATAATTATTTCTTATTATCACTAATACCTTATAATTAATATCTACCTTTTGTCGCATCTTAGTCAATTACCAGATTTCAATGTCAATGGATTATACCAGGTATCTCACATAATATTCCATTGTATAATTGTAATAACCATAGTATGTGTATATCAAGTAGATTAATTCAAAAACTATAGTTTATTATGAGTAATTTTTATTGATATAAATATTGAAAAAAAAAAAAAAAAAAAAATTAAGCCAACAGTTGACTTGTAAATTAAAATATAGCCGTTCAACGACCCCGGAACCAGTTACTCGTGCCGCAGTATCAGTACCACCAATGTTGACAGTACCTGGTGCAAGCAATAAAGAGCGAAGTAATGATCATAGAAAGTCTCAAGCTGTTCATCGATCACACACAGGTGGTCTTGAAAATTCACCACGTACTCCATCACCAACCAAAAGCAAGCTGAATTTCCTCGAGGGATTTAGGAATACTATCACCCGGGCACGTTCACCTGTTCGCACCAATTCCATTCCGGTGAGCTTGGATATTTAATTTATGGTGCACGTTATTTCTACAATGGTGGACTTTATTAATGGGAAACTCATTATTTTAATTGTTGAAAAAAAAAAAAAAAAAAAACTAATAATATTTCTTACAGCCACGGGATTCTTCTGCTTCTTCCTCTTGATGCCTGTTGCTATCTGCTCTCTACTGCATTACCTTTTGTCATTGCAATGACATACTGCTGTTACTAAAAATAAAAAAAAACACTGAACATCACTTATAATATAATAGTAAATAATAATAATAATAATAATAATAATAATAGAAAATATAAAAAAATAATCAATGAAACCCCTTAAAAAAGTACAAAAAGATTACACGTGCATAGTAAATAAGAATAGTGTTTAAAGTGCATTATAATAATAAAAATTGCATCCAATTAAAGAAGAATAAAAATTTATTTAAAAATGGGTAGATATTTAACTAACTCTTGGTGATAATGATAATAATAATATATGGTGGTGGTGAAGATGTTATTTGCGGTGAGCATGAACCATCGCGGCATGCCTCTATTTTACTTTTTTTTCTTTCTATTTATTTATTTTTTTTCCCTAATAAATAAAACGCCCATCTCAGGTTGCGCCAGGAGCGCGTGTAAGACTTGCAGCAGATTGGGGTAAGCTTCACGCCGGTGATGAGCTTGTAGTCTCACATCTAGATGGTCCAGGAGTTGTTGTATCACCCCTAGATGCCAAAGAAGAGCTTTGGATACCAGCAAGTCTTATTCCAAATTCATCCATCAGTCGTGCATGGTCCTTCCGTCCACGTAAACTTGATAACGAAAAACAGATTACTAGCCCACAGCGTAGTGTTAACGAACGAAAAACATTTCCACCGAAGATAATTCCAGGAAGTGTATCATCACCTGTTAAAGTTTCTGTTGGAGAAATTGCCAGGCTATCCATTGAAGTAACTAACTACGAGGGCATTAATGTTACTTGGAAAAAAGATAGCAATAATACTGACATTGAAACAGATGATCGGATTCAAGTTCATCAAAGTGCTGGTCTAATTTACTTGGAAATTTCACGTTGTCGTATTGATGATGCTGGAACTTATCAATGTAATATTCAATCAGAAACTGGATCATGTTCCGTTAAAATTTATCTTTGTGTTACAGGTAAATAAAAAAAAGTATATATATATATATATTAGGGTGCGCCAAAAAAAAGAACTAATTTTTTTTTCTTTAGTTACCGTGAAAATATCATTGAGGATGATAAAAAAAAAAATTCTGGTAAGGTTTGAACTCTTAATATTAATACACTGGTCACAGAAATTAAGGGATAGAAAAAAAATCGGAAATTTTTAGGTGATTTTCAACATGCTGTAACTCGGTGAAAAATGGTCGTATAAAAAAACTAAAAAAAGCAAATTGTAGCCTTAAGTTTCTAGTTTTTAGATCTGGACCTCAAAATTTCTCATCATGTACGGTTCCAGAGTAATCATAAGAAAACCAACGAAAAAAAAATTTTCAAAATTTTTGCTGGTCTTTCAATACCTCTATGGGCGACAATAAATTTTTTTGAATAATCCGACTGTCTGACTTTTCTCGGAAATTTTATGCCCTTTAATTTGGTGGCCTCAAAAAGTCTCTACGACGATTTGGCGCCGAGTTATCATTGATCAAAGCAAAAAAGTCCATTTTGGCTTTGATAATCAATAACTCCGGATGTATTGGTCGTACAGAGAATGGAAGCAGGGTTTTGAAAACTGGAAAACATTCTCTATAAGGCAAAATTAGTGGCATTTGATAGAAAAATTTTTTTTAAAGCGATATTGTTTGGTAAAAAACAGGTCAAAATTCACAAATTTAAGGATATTCGGAAATCTTGCTATAACTTTGGATATAACGGATGAACAAAGGATATCTTCGACTTTTTTTCAACCTCAAAGTGTCCTGAAAAAACCCTGAAAATTTCAAATCGCTGCGATTTTTCTTTCTTGGTGCCCCGAAGCTTTAAATTTATCGATTTTGTCAAAAATCACCATAATTGGTAGTTTCTCGGTTTTTGTTCATTTTTTCGATTTGAAAATGTTTTTTTTACCGATAATCTTCATTTCTTGAATCAAAAAGATCGATTATCGAAAAAAATTGAAAAAAAAATAATTTTGAAAAAAAATTTTTTTTTTTCAAAATTTTTTTTTTTGTTGTATCTGCAATGATTTATCATTGTCAAAAAAAATTCCTAAAATTTTTTTTACCGCCGGCATTAGAGTTACCCAAAGGGTATGTTTGTTAAGTTGACATTTGAAGCAGATGCAGTTACAGCGGCCACCAAATTAAAGGGCATAAAATTTCCGAGAAAAGTCAGACAGTCGGATTATTCAAAAAAATTTATTGTCGCCCATAGAGGTATTGAAAGACCAGCAAAAATTTTGAAAATTTTTTTTTCGTTGGTTTTCTTATGATTACTCTGGAACCGTACATGATGAAAAATTTTGAGGTCCAGATCTAAAAACTAGAAACTTAAGGCTACAATTTGCTTTTTTTAGTTTTTTTATACGACCATTTTTCACCGAGTTACAGCATGTTGAAAATCACCTAAAAATTTCCGATTTTTTTTCTATCCCTTAATTTCTGTGACCAGTGTATTAAGAGGTGGCGCTTCGTGATTTTTGATTTCCCATTTAAATAACATGGATAAAAAAAATTTTTTTAGTTTGAAATTTTCTACCTCGGCAATGGCTCATTGTACGAATAAGCCCAGCATATATTTTTGTAGGAAATTTAACGCTCTACAAAAAAAATCTCTTAAAATCGATCAGAACACTATTTTTATAGGAGCTTGGCATTAAAAAGGAAATAACTAGAAAACAATGCAGAATTTTAAAAAAATTTATCAACAATAATTTGTAGGAAATAAAATTGTCTACAAAAAAGTATTCATGACATTTTATGATAAGTCCGATAGTTTCGCCTAAAAAGTAAAAAGATCTCGAGATTTATTCTAATTTGTCTTCGAGCTCCAATAACTTTTGAACAGATGGATTTATCGAAAAATGATAAGAGACTTTTTTTGTAGAGCGTTAAATTTCCTACAAAAATATATACTGGGCTTATTCGTACAATGAGCCATTGCCGAGGTAGAAAATTCCAAACTAAAAAAATTTTTTTTTATCCATGTTATTTAAATGGGAAATCAAAAATCACGAAGTGCCTCCTCTTAATATTAATATTAAGAGTTCAAACCTTACCAGAATTTTTTTTTTATCATCCTTAATGATATTTTCACGGTAACTAAAGAAAAAAAAATTAGTTCTTTTTTTTGGCGCACCCTAATATATATATATATATATATATATTATATTATTATATTCTCAATGTTAATAACATTTTTTAGGAGGAAGCGGAGCGACATGGGCTCAAGTAATGAGCACAACAAAAGTTAAAATTGATTGGGAAAAACGTGATATCGAACAAGGAACTCTAGAATGTCGAACTATACCTTCAACATCATGGATACCAATAATTGAAGAGGTTAAAAATCCTCCAGTTATTCTAGAACTGTCAGCTGGTGCTTCATATAGCTTTAGAATTGTAGACAAATATGGAAAAGGTGGTACCTCACCATCTGCCGTTATCACTTTACCAGTTGATGAAAGTATAAACTGGGAAGCTGAACAATTTGTTGGGAGGTACTTGGAGCTAGATGAACTTGGTAAGGGTAGGTATGCTGTTGTAAAACGTGCAAGAGATCGAGGAACTGGGCAAGAAGTTGCACTTAAGCAAACACCTAGGCACAAGCAATCGAGATTATTAACTAGAGCTGAGTATGATCTTTTGGCCTCCACTCACCATGGTAACATCATACGTGCTTATGCACTATTTGAAAATGCGCCTCAGCCAGGATTAGATACCATTGTCCTGGAATTGTAATTATTAATTAATTTCATAAAATTTTATATACTTAATCTTTAAATTTTATTTTAAAAATTTTTTTATTATCATCTATAGAGTACGAGGCCCAACATTATTTACTTACTTGAGTAAGAAGACTGAATATACGGAAGCAATGGCAAGTAAATATGTTCATCAATTGTTGTCAGCTCTTCAGTGGCTTCATCAACGTAATAAATATCATTTAGATGTTAAACCTGAAAATGTGCTTGTCGATCAAGATATTGGAATTGTCAAATTGATTGATCTTGGTGAAGCAGTACGTGGTCCAGTTGAAGAAGTTGTACCACCAGGAGATTTAGAATTTGCTGCCCCAGAATTAGTTATTGGTAAACCCACTAGTTTTTATACAGACTTGTGGGCTACTGGTGTTTTTATTTATGTACTTTTAAGGTAATTTATATTTCTTTTAATTTAAGCAATTATTAATATTTAATATACAAGTTAATTTAATTATTTGTTTATTGTTTTTGTTTAGTGGCCTTTCACCTTTCTTAGACGATTCTGTCGAAGAAACAACTGCAAATATCTTGAAATGTGATTTTTGTTTTCCTGATGAGTACTTTGAATTAATATCAAATGATGCAAAGAATCTTCTTTTAAAACTTTTATCTTTAAAAGGAGAAGATCGAGGAATGGCTGAATCCTGCCTAACATCTCCATGGTTTAAAGTAAATACTTGACAAAATTTATTATAAATCATATTTATATGATTTAAATTTGTAAAATAATTTATGGTTTTAGATATCAAAAGGTGCAACAATTCCTTCTGCAAGAATGGCAGCATTTATTGAACGTCGAACACATTGCTCTAAATCTCACACAGATGATTGCTTCTACTCTTCTTGAGATAAATCATTTTAGTAGGCATCATTTAAGTTGGAGACGTAGTTTTTATTAAAAGCCGAACAAATTATATTATGTAAATAAGATAAATTAAAATTTTTACAATTAAGTAATTGAATATGTTTCTATACAAATTTATGTTTACTTGTAAATTTAATTATTTTGTAACAGATCATACACTTAGACATTAAAATATTTATAAAAATAAGATTGAAAAAAAAAATAATAATAATAATAATGAATAAATAAGACTGTATTTTATTTTTATTACTCCTTGGAATTACACTGAACACAATACATTCATTATATTAAAGGCTACTAAATTCAAAAGGCAGTTTATTTCTAGATAGATAATTAAATTTTATGCATTTAATTTTTTTATTGTATGTCAAAAACTTGTAATTATTAGTTACCATTACATAATTAAATTAAACAATTGATTAATTGAACAATTTTTTTTACTTTTATAAATTTACTTTTCAATGATAAAAAATTTTTTTAAGTATACAATTCATTAGAAGTCATTGTAGAAAAAATTATAATTGAATATTATGATTAAAAAAAAAAATTATCGACGTGATCGTCGCGCACGTTGATGACCTCTTCCACGGTAACCCCGACCTCTTGGTGTTCCTTTATCTTGAGAATTATTCAACTTAACTGAAGTTACATCAACACTTACTGTTGGTTGTGATGATTGATTTTGTGATGATTGATTTTGTAATGATTGATTTTGTGGTGATGGTTGTGATAGTTGAGGAGTTTGAGTTTTCTGTTGTGGCTGTTTTTGCTGAACTACTGGTAGATTTTCCGGTTCTTGATCTTCATTATCATCACCAAGTAAATTTCCAAATCCAAACTCGGCTTCATTATCACCATCTTCCCATGCTTCTATTGATTTTTCATTATCATTTTCGTTCACTGTCGCTTCTTTTTCATTTTTATCTTTTTTGATAGTTTCTTTTTCATTTTTATCATTTTTAACAGTTTCTTTTTCATTTTTATCATTTTTACCATCTTCTTTTTCGTTTTTATCATTTTTTCCATCTTCTTTTTCGTTTTTTTCATTTTCTTTTTCATCTTTTTTATCAGTTTTCGATTCAATATTTTCTTCTTCTGACTCTATACTTGCTTCCATAGGATCATACTTATCATTACCATCTTCTTTTTGCTTTTCTTTTTCCTGAGTAGAAGAAATTTCAAAAGTATCTTCAGTGTCATTCAGTGGCTCGTCTTTTATGATATTCTCCGATTCAACAGTCATGGAATCATCTAATTTTCGTCGCTTACTTTCTACTTCATTTTCATCATTAACTTTTGGTTCATTTTCTTGAGTTATAGATTCGTCAGTAGGTTTTTCATCATTATTTTCAGCAGTTATTGGAGTAGTCAAAACTTTTAATTCAGAAACAAAACTTCGATAATGTGTCACAGTACGTAAATGAGAGTTCATATCTTCTTCAGTAAGCATAAATCGTCGACACTTGTCACAATGGTAACCCTGCACTTCTTTAACCAATGAAGCTCCAATTTTTAATTGATTCTGACGACAATACTTGTAAGAAGGTACTTTATATTTTGTCAAATCAACATCTTCTTTTATATCTGTAATATATTCGGTATTCTCCGGAAGTTCATCATCATTTTCATTAGATTTTGGATCAGATCCAGAATCTTTATCTTCATCTTCTGCTGTGCGAACTTCCGATTCTCCTTTAGCTAATTTATTTTTCTTTGTTTTCTTCTGTTCTTCAATTTGAACAGAATTAACCATATGACCTGGTGTCAGACAATGTTCATCGTATTCTATACGTGATGGGAACTCCTTGGCACAAGAAGTGCAGCGAGGATGTAAAAAAATTTTCAATTGTTGATGCTTCTCACTCTTTCTATGAGTTGATAAAGTACCATAGAAATGTAAATCACACATAGTACAATATTCTCGTACACTCAAATCTACAGAAACCTATTGATAAAAATAATATTCATATTATCAACTGTTTTTTTTTTTTTAAATAAATAATTAATTTAATGTTCATTTATTTACTTTTTTTCCGCGACGTTTTGAGTTATGTAGACTTAATTCTCGTTGTTCTTCAGCAACTTGCAGTTCATGCCTCATAAAATCAACTCTCAGCTTATATGATTCATCCAACTTGTCCATCATAAGCTGATGTGCTCGACCCCGAAGATGATTTTCAAATGACTGTAATATAAAATTTTAATCACAGCTTGCTAACATAATTTAAATATTTTTTTTTTTCATTAAATATATACATATTGAAATTTTTACTTACGAATCCATCCCACATATGTTTATTACAAACATGACAAAACATTTGATTAATTGGTACGGCTGCATATCGACTTTCAGCATGTCGCGTCTCAGATTTTTTTCCTGCTGGTGCAGATTCTTCCGTTTTTTTAGGTGATAAATTAGTTTTATTAGTCTCTTCAGCTTCTTTAGTCGAATCATTCATAGACTTTTCATCATTTTCAGTAGCTTCAGTTGGAGTTGCTTCATCTTTTTCTTTTTCTTCATCATTTTGTTCTATTTTTATATCTTCAGTTTTTTCATTTTCATCGCTAATAAGAAATTAATTTTTATATCAATTATAAACAGTTAAATCATTGATTCATACTTTTAATCCCATATAATTTTTTTATTTTTATAAATTTTTTCTGACAGAGGATCATTATATTAATGAGTTTTAGTTTTAAATGACAATGTTTTACTGGCAATATGAAGAGAGATATATATGAATAAAATATCTGCAACTCTAAATCAATAAGTCCGTAAAATCATTCAAGACCATGAGAGATACGTGAAGAAATTGCATTACATTTGCAAAATCAAGAAAAGAATATATAAATGATAAATAATATCAATAACAATAACGTTATATATTATTGATGACTGATAAATAAAATTCAAGGCATTATATAATTTTATCGTTTGATTCGCAATTAAATAGAAGAAATAAGCTGCAGAATCTTAACGATTGAATATAAGATAAATATTGTAAAAATATTTTATTGAGATAAATAATAAGCAAGGCGTGATTTTTTATTTCAATTGCCACACAAAAACTCGGAACTTTTTTATTTATCGTTGGTAATAAAAATAAATATGATTGTGTGTACATCACCAGTTGAAACAATGGCGACGGCTTACCTTTTCGCAATAGGCTGCGTATCTGCTTTCTCATTATCAGAAGTCTTAAGATCCTGCTGTTCCTTTTTGCCAGTCTGATTTTTTTTAGAGTCAGAATTTGATTTAGATTTATCGTTGCGATGTTGATTTCCATTATTACGTTGGTTGCCAGACTGCGCACGAGATTGTTGTGCGGATGATGGGCCACGTCGACCGGCGATACCATCGCGAGCACGATTGCCCATCTATTTAAGTGATAAGGCCATGATGACCAAAAAGCCAAGCCATCAGAAAAAATGACAATAAATTTTTGTCATTCGAATTTAAATCGAATGAAAGTTACTTCAAGCAACCATAGGAATCATAACATGAGAAATAAATTATTTATGATTTAAAATTTTTTTTTTGTACGATATGAAGTGGGATATGTCCATAATTATACTTGGACAATATTTCCCAAAAGAATATTTAGGTGTTTAGGTCATGAAATATAGTTTTTAAACTTTTTTTCGTTTTCGATAAAATATTAAAGATTGACGTCAACATAGAATTAAAGGAAAAAAAAATTTTTTTCCTTCTTCATTGTGATTGAAGATGTTAAATTTCATTTGATGTCTGGTTTATATAATTTTCCTTTGGAAAGCTTGTTTACGCAAAATTAATTATCTTTAATGGATGTATAAAAAGATAATCGCAACGATTTTGTGAGGTATAAGGAAATAAATGGGATTATCTCATTTTATAATTTTGTATCAATGGATAATATTTTGATAAATGAGGATTTTGTATTAAGGTGATTTCTCACCCAATCCGTAAATTTGTTTGAGAAAAATGCTAATTTTTAGTGCAGTATAAAAAAAATAAAATAAAAAAAAAAACATGAATGAAACCATCGACCGTTGAAGTGATTATTTTTTATATTTATATACTGAAATTCGGTGAAGAAGCTTTTCAGTGTGACTGAAAAAACAAATGAAAAAAAATATATTTATTAAAAAATTTTATACCTTGCTATAAGGTTGCGAACGTTGGCTTTTTGAATTTCCTCGTCCCTGTCTATCACTATAACGACTGCTTGAATAATTCTGCGAGCTACGGAAATTTGATCCTGGCCCGTTCAAACTCGTTCCTAAACTTAAGAGTGATGGAACCTGAAATTAAAAAAAAAAAAAAAAATGATTAAAGGGAATAATTAAAATTAAATCACTAAGAAATACGGTATATTTATTAAATATAAAATTTACCTGAGGTTGTGTATCTTGTTGACTTCTCAGGAGATTACTAAGAAGATTACTAGCAATTACTAGTTGAGCTTGCGGTGAATTTAACGAAAGATTGTTACTTGGAGTAGGTAAAATACCACGACCAGGCATTACACCGCTCTCCCATGGATTCATTCCATGACTTCCAGAACTTCCACCCCCCATGCCAATTCCACTATATCCAGAATTACCTCCTCCACTGTTACGACTAAAACTACGATTCCCACTGGAATTGCGTTTAACTCCACGGTTGTATGACATTTTTGCTCTAAAACAATGAAGAAACACAAAAAAAAAAAAATAATTAATGTCGTAACAAAAAGTCAGTTTGTATTCACACATTTACGGCATTATTTTCACTAAAAATTATGCCGGCTTTATTAACCAATCCATAAAATATTTATGCTTTTATGATCTATTATTACTAAGCAAATATAAATGAATAATATTAAAACACTACATTAAATATACATATATAGATACAAGTATAAAAATTATTTAAATACCTCAGAAATATTATCGATTACAAAGCGTCACTTATCTTAACTGGTTTGGACCACCACTACTAAAATGAAGGGTAAGTAATAGTATCCAAATTATTTAGAAAGTGCGAAGATGAGATCAAGTATGAACTATTACGAACAACGACGAACTATAGAATGAATAAATGAGAGTTTTTAAATTAGTATGAGTTATAACAAGACGCAAATGGCCAGTCGCCGATAGTTACATGCGTAGAAAATGCTGCTAATGCTGCTAAGAGCTGCCTTTCACAATAAATGGAAAGTTAATATCAAGAGTAGGAGACCGAATTTGTACTAGGGGATTGGTATAGGTATATTTATTATTTTTGCTATACTTTAGTCTGATCAGTTTAGTAATAAAAATAAGTTCCTAGGCAAGAAGAAGTAATTATACCCTAATAGCACAGTTTGCTTTAGCAAAAGTTTCCTTAAATTTTTCGTCAAATTTCCGTTAACTTCTGACTTTTCCGTTTTTTACGACAATTTGTATGCGACTTCCTCTACAATTTCACGTAAATTTACTACCCGAATTAGAATGCGAATTCACTTCAAAAGTTGACTAGAAAAAAGTTGTCGTCAATTTTCAGGCAAATTTTGTGTCAATTTATTGTTAATTTGACTTGAAAAATTGTTAAGTATTTTTTTACCGTCAAATTGTAGACATTTTCATGTATAAAGTTCCAAGTTTTTATCCCGTACAGCCAAGAACCTATTCTAGTAATCTTGGAAAAAATATTTTTCTCTGGCGTTGTAATCGTATAACTAAAACTAATGGGTATGGTTTCCTCGAGATCCGCTCTCTAGTAAGCAGACTAAAAAACTATGGAGGGTAGAGGTACCTCTACCCTCCATATAAAAAACGCAAACAGAGAGATTGAGTTTTGGTGGTGCCCAAGCCATTTACGAATAAAAGGAAACGAGAGAGCTGACAAACTAGCCAACGAAGCCAGAACTTATGGTACTTGGTACTTTTATAGACCTGTTACCGAACCTAGCAATATGCAACAGAAAAATAGAAAAAAAATACTACACCGAACACAAACACTTCTGCGATGATGAACCGCCCGATAAAAAAAGATTTTGTATAATTATATATAATTATATATAAGTCCATATATAATCAGATCTGAAAATTGGCCAGGCCTGATCATATATAATCATATATGATTAGATATAATCATGCATGAATGAATATAGTCATTTTTAAAATCTCATTGAAAATATCTGTAAATTATTAATTAAGTGATTTAATTAAGATATAATTAGACCTGATTATATATAGGCTTATATATGATTATATCTAGCCTTCATCAGTTAGATCTAATTATATATGTCTATGTATAATTAGACCTGATCTTATATAGACTTATATATGATTATACCTAGCCTCCATCATCCAGGTCTGATCAGATCTAATTATATATAGGTTCATATACAATTATATATAATTCCATGTATAACCATGTATAATCATATATAATTCCATATATGATTATATATAATTATATATGATATCATATATAATCATATATATTCATATATACTCATATATAATCAGACAAAATCATTTTTTATCGGGCCAAGAAATTCTGGACGCAAGTACTGGAAATTCAAAGACTCACAAAATAACTACACAAAGAAAGCTTGGGTCGAGAATCTAAACCTAAAAAGGGTGGAAATTACATTCATCAACCGTCTGAGATTAGGACACCTATGCACAAACGAGTATCTCAACTCAATCAAAGTCAAGGACAGTCCCGACATCAGAAACATTGCATTTTCAAACGAAGAAAAAATTTTGAAGAAAATAACAAAATTTGTCAGACATTAAAAACACCATAAACTTAACACACATTACAATAGACGAGGAATAAAATAGAAAACAACACATTCAAATATCAGCTGAGTCCCGCCAATACTACTCAGTCCACAAACATTGGCTGTACGGGCATGCCCAAAGGTGATGGAGATGAGAGAAGAATTGTAGTAAATTATAAATAAACACAGAATACCTACATATAATTTCGTTACTAGAAATAGAATTAATAGATTTTGCGGTCAAAAATTTTGAGAACCGTAGAGTTAAATTCAATAAATGCAAGATATATGTACCGATTGAAAGATAATAATAGTTAAAATGTCTGTTTTTTGAAAACGGATTAAATAAATATTCATTCTTTGTAGAAATAAACGGGCACACCCATTTATTCCAAGGTTACTATTGGGAGGTTGGATCCAATCTTTATCCGTTTATCCCAATGTTAAATTTTGTCGCTGGTACCCCTGATTAAAAAAAATGATTAAAAAGTATTTAAAATGATTTATTTTTTAATCATTTTAAATACTTCTTAATCCTTCAAATCATTTCTAATCCTGTCTCTTATGGACATTTAACGTGTGAAATCATTTTTAATCATTTTTTTTAATCAGGGACCTTTCTCTAGGGATAAATGCTAGTCTATTAATCAGCTCTAATAGCCACTTGGGTTTGAAATTGATAGTAATTTGACAATTAAAATTACCGAAGTTTGCTGCCCGAATTTGCCGACAATTTGACAGCAAAAATTGGAAAGAAAAATTTGCGGTTAATTTTTCATCAATTTAGAGGTAACTTATTTTACTAGAAAAAAAAACCTAATAAAAGATTACTTGAATTTTTCGTCAAATGTCCGTCAACTTCAAGCATTTCCATTTTTGACGAAAATTTGTATACAACTTTTGAAGTGAATTTGCCCTGATAGCCACACTCTAAATATAATTGCTCATCAAGTTCTGCAGTGAAACATTTACGGCTAACTTAACAACAAGTTTCTGGCAAGCTTGGCTGGATAATACTTTCCTTTAAGTTGGCTTCGTAATACGGCAGTAGCTTGAATGTAAATTGACAGAAAAACTTGTCGTCAATTTGAAGTGAAACTTTCAATCAACTTAACGTCATTGTCTGACAATAATACTTGTAGTCAAATTGAATAAAAAGTTACAGACAATTTACTGTCAACTTAAAGGTAACTGCTTGCTCTCCAACACTTTCCTTTAAGTTACCTTTAGAATACGGCAGTAGCTTGTGTTAACACGGTTAGGGTGGCTATCAGGGCAAGCGCGGTAATTTACCGCCGGTAAATAAGAAGCAACAAATGGTAATATGTTTAAACGTTCAATTCGAAAGCTAGATGCCGCTAATTTATATAAAAAGCGTGGAGAAAATTCTTAATATCAAGTAAATTTAAGAAAAATTATTTTTAAATTTCTTATTGTAACTTGATTTTAAAACTAATTTTCATTAAAAATTTTCAAAAAATCTACTTTCCATTCTGGCTGCAAGATAACGTTATTTAATTTGAAATTTAACTTAAGGCTGGGCCGTACCAAACGAATTTTTGAATTTTACTTTTCTTTTAATTTATTAATCAATAGTTATTACAGAAATTTTTATAGCTTCCGAAAAAATGTGAAAGACAAACTTTTTCGGAAGATTTTCATCATTTGAGTGACGTAATTATTCAAAACGTAATTAGAAAAGTAAAATTTGAAAATTCGTTTAGTACTGCCGACCCTTAAGGGCATTTTCAGACAGTGACCCCCGCTTTTTAAAAATATTTAAACACCTTGAACTGTCATAATCGTATTAAAATTTTATTAATTAATTTCAAAAAAATTAAAGCATTAATTGAAAAAGGACAACGCAGTTACAACTTTGTCGACATGGAATTTAAAAAAAATTACTCACAGTTGTTATCAAATAGGAATTAAACGAAAATTGGTAAATAAACTTTAGCCTACAAAATTTGAAAATTCAAATTATAAAATTGACATGAAGATTTTAATGAAATTTATTTTCCAAATTTTGTTTAACTCCTAACTGATATCAACTGTAAATAATTATTTTTAAAATCTATGTCTAAGCGAAATTGTAACTGTGTTGCCCTTTTGCAATTAATGCTTTAACTTTTTTAAAATTAATTATCAAAATTCTAATACGGTCATTACAATTGAAAATTTTTTAAAAGTGGGAGGCACTGTCTTAGAATGGCCTTAATACTACTACCTTAATACGTTTATTGTATTTTCATCAAAGATTAAACTTTAATTTTATAAATTATGTGAAAAATTGATATTCATGTAAAATTAATAAATTTTATTAAATTTCCATGAAAATTATCCTTGAAAATTGGAAGAACTTTTAACAGAGTAAAGAGCCATTAATATTATTCATTAAAATATTTTCTATAGACTTTATAAATAATTTTTTACAATTTATATTCAGTTCATTATCATTTTATATACAAATTTTCATACAAAAGTACGCTATTACTTTTTTAATTTTTCCTACAAGCAAAACCACCCAAATAGAATTATTGCTCATGAATGTATTATTAAACATTATACCATATTTTCTGTACTATGTATGATACCGTGGTTTTTAATTTTTTCAAGAATTATATGGAAGTTTTGAATATTAAAGTAATGGCATCTAAGGGATGTGACAAAATTGAAGTACTCTTTACTACTATCAGTATTGGAAAATATATGTAACATTTTTGGAATGACAAATTATCAACGTTATAGTGGTAACTTTTATTTATCGATAACTTTAAAAAGACATCATTTATCACTACATTTTATGGTAACATTTTGCTAACTCTTTTCATATTATACTTAGTTAACATTTTTATGGTAACTTTAACAGAACTTTTAAGAGTTACCTTTTTGAAAAAATACTTTTTGTTAACATTTAGAAATAGCAAAAAGTTGACTTTAAATAGGTAACTATTTTAAAGCTAACAAAAAGCTAAGCTAGCTATTAGGGATTGTTATTGAAAATTTATATTCAATTTTTTTAAACAAACAAATACCGCAAAACGAGTTTTTCTTTTTTTTTTTTTTTTTTTTTTTTATCATATTGAGAAACATTTATATATATTTACATCTAAATAATTAATTCTTTTTTTTTTTTAACATAATGGTGAGACATCGTAAGAGAAGAAAAAAAAACTCACGTTTTCCGTTTAAGTCATCAAAAAATAATAACGAACACGATAATTATTATTACTCACGTTTCATTAAAAATAATGTTAAACATTTTTCTACAACATTGAATTCACGGTAATTTAAAATAATAATTTTAAATTAATTTTTGCTAAATATTTTCTATTTTAGTTTTATATACCCCTAATTCCTCTAATTATTAATTTAATGAAAAATAAAAATATGTATTTTTTAATGCTTTAGATATCATCATCCATATGCAACACGATCAAAAACATCAAATACTGAATTACAACAAAATATAAATAATAATAATGAAAATTTAAAAACAAAAAATATAAAAAATTCTGATAATAATAGTATAATTTATTTAGGTGCTTACAAAAAAGTACCAAGATTAATTGATCTTGAAACTACCATTAATTTTGATAGTGATGGCAATATTGATCAATCAATGAATCGAATGAATAAAGAAACATTTTTTAAAATGGAACCGGTAATTATTTTATTTCAATAATTTATAACTTTTTTTTGTTAACGATTAATAAAATAATTAATGAAAAACTTGAAATTTTTTTTTTTCAGATAGTATTTTTAAATTAATTATTAATAAAATTAAATGATGAGTAGAGAATTTATTTAAATATAAATATTATGTATCAAGTAAAATAATTAACTAAAAATTAATTGACATGAATAAACATTGTAAACTATTACTTATTGGCATTACTTGTGGTACCGGACAACCTCCCAACAAGACATAACGTAAAATTGTATCATTGTAAATTTTAAAGCATGAATCGGGTACATGATTTCAAAAATAAATATAAAGACCATGAAAGTAATTTTTCTTTAATATATATATATATATATGTATTTGTATTCTAAGTATCAGTAGAGACATATTACAATCCCGTTCCCGTAGCATAGACACTCATATCAAGTAGCTGAATCTCAAGAGCTTGAACGTCCCGCTGTGCATTTGTGCAACTTTACTCTCTTTATTTAACACACCAACCAAGTGCTTGTGCACATACTACACACTACAAAAACTATTGTTAAATGCCGCGTACACTCTAATATCTCTATTCTACTTGCTAAAATTATCATGATTATTTTTCATATTTATTCACACTAAATATGTAAACATCTTTTTTATTAAACATTTACCAAAAATTCATAAGTAACTTAATTATTTTATTAATATGCAAGTTAATTGAGATATCCAAATGATTTATTTTTTATTATCTTTTCTTTAAACCCAAGTACATATTTTAAACCATTGATTTATATAAGAAGAAAAATAAAAAGAAATTAGAAGTGTCTTTAGAATGAGAATTTCGAGCGTCTCTTTTGCATTTATTTAGACACCCCAAGGATTTTATAACATAAAAGGATCAAATAGGGATAGTATTACAATGTGCAACAAGTATACATTTTAAATACAGTCTTAAGAAGTACTTAAACCTTCAAATAGCCCGTATATAACATTTACTATGTATATCACGTTGATATCTTCATATATAATAATCGTTTTTATATATATTTTATAGAATATCAGTTGAGATTCACTTTTATTTTGAAAAATCGTATATTTTCTCTCATGTCATTTTCCTATTTTTATAGAGTATTATAAAATAGTTTTTATTCTTAAACTTGTGGTGGGAAAAAAATTGAATCGGTTTTACATTGTTAATTTGAATGTTATTTCATTTTTCACGCTTGAAAAAATTTTAATTCAATTTTGATCACAATAGTTATTTTTTTGGAAGTATCAAATTACGTACAACATATAGTTTTTGGCATATATTCAGGAAAAAATGGGACAAATAGGTCTCATGAACAAAAAATACTAATTTATACAATATTTTTAATGGAAACATAAAATAACTTATGAGTTCTTTTTGATTTGAGTTTACAAAAAAAAAATTACGTGAAAGAAGAATGAAACATAAAAAAGTGAGTAAAATTGATGAAATCTCGCATAAAACGTATATATTGATGTTGTTAAATTAACTTAGATAAAATCAAATTTGCTCATAACAGTAGGAGACGAAATACGTTATATATATTGTTGGTGTTTGCGACAATGTAAACTATAAAATAAGAAAAAAACAACTACAGGAATTAAATAAAAAGTAAATAATGTGCTCGCCTAAATTTATAAATCTAAAATCTATCAACGCATAAAATAAGTTTCCTTTCAATAATAATAATAGTACATTTATACATTGAGTGTACTCAAAAAGTACCGCAATTTTTGTATAGGGTTGGGAACAAGTTATTGTATCGACCGCTGTGTTCACACACTCGTAAAAAATATTATAAAAAATCATTTACTATTATATAATAATAATAATAATAATATCCCTAGATTTTTTAAAATTGGTACTTGACTGCTATAAAGTACTTAATATAGTACAGTCAAATAACGATTTCAAATCCATGCTGAAGTCAAAAAATTTGACACATTTTGCAATTTTGTGGAGTTGTTGGAAACAATATAAATAACGAAAAAAAAAATTGCTACCGGAAGAAATCTTTATGTGACTATTATTTTCTAGAAACAAAAAACGCCTTTCAAAACGGCTCTAAAATCAAAACTATTCATCGGATCAGGTTGTTTAAACGTTTATTTTAAAGGGGAAGAATCATAAAAACTGTGTACCAAATTTCGAATCAAAATATTTGTTACTTTTAAAATTATTAATTTTTGAATTCAAAAATGCCAATTTATAAACAATTAGCCATATATATATATATATATGGGTCATTCCACCAAATAAAATTATTTTTACGGGGCGAACCTCGTCGATTTGGTTCAAACTTTGTGGAGTCGTTCTATATATTAAAAAAAAAATTCTCTGAAAATTTGAGCCTTTTATATGCAGCTGTTTTAAAGTTATGATTTTTTGAATTTTTTAAAAATTTTTGTTTTCAACTTTTTCATTAATTTTTTTAAAGGAAAAAATTTTTTTTCAAAAATGAGCACATAACAGTTTTTCGTAGGAAAAATTCTCAGCTTTCCAATAAAAATATCTATTTTTTATTTTACGTTACAAAAGACCTTTTAAAATTCGATTAAAGACGAAAAAACGATTTTTATGACTGTGCGGCGCTTGATACATCTAATTTGATATTTTTTTCTGAAAGCTGAGACTTTTTCCCACAAAATATGTGATTTTCACGATGTGCATATTTTTTGTTTGAACAAAATCAATAATTATTTAAATACAAGTCATTGATTTTATAGTTTTAACAAACTGTAATAGTTCATTGTGTGGCAAGAGATGAAACAAAACGATGTCAGACGAAAGTAAAGTAGGCTGCCCGAACCGTAGACAAAAGCTGACAATAACTGCAATCTGAAGTCGTGTTTCATCTAGTGTTACACACTATTTTTTTCATGATTGCCTGCATTGAAAATTATTATCAGTGTCAGCAGCCAGTTAGAATCAAGTTATATTAAGACCAATGGTGCGATCAACCATTAGTGTACGCCTAACTTATGCTTAGCAATTTATAATTAAACAGAAACCATAAATACTATTGATTATGTACACAAATTTTTATAAAACTTGATTACAAAGTCAGAACTGTCATTAACGCAGATGACATCAATAGTCTGAAATCACTATTGAACAAAACACAAGAATCAAAGTTCAAATTACTATATAATTCCTGGACTTGAACCATTGATGCTGGTATCATGAAAAATAGTTTTATAATTTTTGTTTTTAGAGCTTTACTGCAGATACATACCCGGAAACATATCCTCACACCGCAAAATTTATACATCCGGGCTATTCAAAATTTTACCAGCGTTGATTTCACTGTTATAACCATCATTTATTAAAAGAAACGACTTAAAACGATTGAAAAAAAAAATTTAAATACTTTTTAAGGCTTTTGAATACTTTGAATACTTTTGAATCACCCTTTTTATGGGCATTTAACATTACAAATCGTTTCGAATCGTTACGTTTAATCAGGGAATGATGACTTCTTTTAGAAAATAAATGTTTTAGACGTACGATACTTTGAGTCATAAACGGTAAAAGAAACACAAGCAGTGCACCCTATCTCACTTATTGTTGATAGCTTAGGATATATATGTGGTAAAAATGTATCAACATCCTCAAAAAAAATAAGAATAAACGTTTTTTAATCATAGAGAGTTTATATTTTATTTAATTTTATTCAAACAAAAAATATGCACATCGTGAAAATCACATATTTTGTGGGAAAAAGTCTCAGCTTTCAGAAAAAAATATCAAATTAGATGTATCAAGCGCCGCACAGTCATAAAAATCGTTTTTTCGTCTTTAATCGAATTTTAAAAGGTCTTTTGTAACGTAAAATAAAAAATAGATATTTTTATTGGAAAGCTGAGAATTTTTCCTACAAAAAACTGTTATGTGCTCATTTTTTAAAAAAAAAATTTTCCTTTAAAAAAATTAATGAAAAAGTTGGAAACAAAAATTTTTAAAAAATTCAAAAAATCATAACTTTGAAACAGCTGCATATAAAAGGCTCAAATTTTCAGAGAATTTTTTTTTTAATATGTAGAACGACTCCACAAAGTTTGAACCAAATCGACGAGGGTCGCCCCGTAAAAATAATTTTATTTGGTGGAATGACCCATATATATGTATCCATTATTAAAATTTTTGCATATATATGTGAATTTTCTTGTAGGAGATAAAAAGACACCTTTTTTGAGCTATGGTTAAGCTCGATAGCTTAATTTGCAAAAAAGTTTATAAGAAAGCTACTGTTTTTTTACGAATTTCGTACGCCTAGAGAAAAAATCGTATCGTAAAAAAAAAAATTGAAAAATACTAAGAAAAGAAGACATTTTACAAAAGTTTGGAAAATCCAAAAGTGCACGCATCATAACACTTATTCAAAAATATAAAATAATTTATTATTTAAGTATCCTACCGAAGGAATTAGAATTTAATGAATAAATAAAATAAATTAAAGCTGTTAGTTATTATTATTATGTTTTTTATTGTTACTTTTAGTTACTTGAATTTTAGGGTCCAATCTTTCGCGGTATTGGTGTCCGATGAGAAACATACAGCGCATGCGTGTACACATTCATCAGCCTGGCTAACAGCGCCCGAACGCGGCCAAAGACTGAACATCGTATTTATATCCCGACTAGAATTTTCCATAAGGATCTGACAAAGTCCTTATCAGGTTAACCTTATTTCAAATAAGGTCCAGATCGGGATATCCTGACGAGGAACAGATATGGATGTAATACTACCCATACAGGAGCTGCCAGAGTTGAACAACGGGCCCCTACTTGGCCCAGCACTGGGGAACCTAGCTTTGGCACACCTATATTGGCCCAGGCTTGGGTCAGGACTGGGTAACCTAGCCTTGGCCGTCCAATGGCAACCCAGACTTGGGCCAAGACTGGGTAACCTAGCCTTGGCCGTTACAATGATTACCCGGGCTTGGGCCAAGACTGGGTAACCTAGCCTTGGCCGTTACAATGATTACCCAGACTTGAGCCAAGACTGGGTAACCTAGTCTTGGCCGTCCAATGGCAACCCAGACTTACGCCAAGACTGGGTAACCTAGCCTTGGCCATCCAATGGCAAGCCAGGCTTGGGCCAGGACTGGGTAACCTAGCCTTGGCCGTTACAATGATTACCCGGGCTTGGGCCAAGGTAGGATTACCCAAGTTTGGATATACCCATGGTTTATACAAGTAGATCATATAAATGTACCAGTTCAACGTTAGTAGGTTCGTCCAGTAGCTACCGTTCTGACCCAGTAATCAGAAGGACGGCAGTTCGCGCCCAGAGTCCAGCAGAATTTTCACCGAGTTTTTTTCACATCATTTACCTCCCTTAAATAATTAAAACGTTAATGATCATGAATTCTACGAGGTTAATAATAATAAATTTTTTTTAATTAAATTTATTCGTTTCCTGGAAGCCTGGGCCAGGTCTGGCAACCAAGCATGGGCCAGGTCTGGTAACCAAGCATGGGCCAGGTCTGGCAACCAGGCTTGGCCCGAGATTATCATTCCAGGCTTCTACCAAAGCTGGGCCAAGACTGGCTTACAAGCCTGGCCCAAGGTTCTACAAAGTTGGGCCAAGTCTGGGCCAAGCTTGGGCCCGTGGTACTTTCCTCTCTGGGTAATTATATAGGCCATTTTTTATCTATAATTTTTTTACTCGGATGGACATGAACAGGCATGAACATACCTGATCAAAGATGAACAGGCCTGATCAGGTCTGATCATGTCTGAATTTCTAACAAATCTTGACGTTTTGAGGTTATAGAAAGATATTTTGACTAAATTCAAGATGATGTCTGAGTGTATGTATGTGCGGGTATACACACACATATATGTACCTACGTACGTATGTAAATATCTGTAAATTTTGAACGGATGGACCGATTTTGATCTCCAAGGTGGCATTCGACGCGACTTGTTAATATCTAAAGACTGTGAAAATTGAGCTTAATCGGTAAAGTGCGTTCGGAGATATTCCAAAAATAAAATTTTTTCAAAAATGTTTTTTTTGGATAACTTTTAATGTGCTCGATGGATTGATCCCAAAATCTAATCAGCTCTTAAACTTTATAAGCCGCGTCGAATGCCACCTCAACCATCAAAATCGGTTTATTCGTTGTCGAAAGAATTACAAGAAAATTTTTTTTTTAGTTCTTTTGAAATTTCTCAATAACCACCAGATTAATCAATTCCAAAATGTAATCAACTCTAGGTCTCAATAAAACGCGTTGATTGCCACCTCAACCGTCTCAATCGGTTAATTCGTTCCAGTGATATTGTTGAAGAAAAAAGTATTTAAAAACGTTTTTTTTTTTCAAAAACGGAGGATATCCTGATAAGGGCCTCATGGGTCATTACCCAGAGAGGAAAGTACCACGGGCCCAAGCTTGGCCCAGACTTGGCCCAACTTTGTAGAACCTTGGGCCAGGCTTGTAAGCCAGTCTTGGCCCAGCTTTGGTAGAAGCCTGGAATGATAATCTCGGGCCAAGCCTGGTTGCCAGACCTGGCCCATGCTTGGTTACCAGACCTGGCCCATGCTTGGTTGCCAGACCTGGCCCAGGCTTCCAGGAAACGAATAAATTTAATTAAAAAAAATTTATTATTATTAACCTCGTAGAATTCATGATCATTAACGTTTTAATTATTTAAGGGAGGTAAATGATGTGAAAAAAACTCGGTGAAAATTCTGCTGGACTCTGGGCGCGAACTGCCGTCCTTCTGATTACTGGGTCAGAACGGTAGCTACTGGACGAACCTACTAACGTTGAACTGGTACATTTATATGATCTACTTGTATAAACCATGGGTATATCCAAACTTGGGTAATCCTACCTTGGCCCAAGCCCGGGTAATCATTGTAACGGCCAAGGCTAGGTTACCCAGTCCTGGCCCAAGCCTGGCTTGCCATTGGATGGCCAAGGCTAGGTTACCCAGTCTTGGCGTAAGTCTGGGTTGCCATTGGACGGCCAAGACTAGGTTACCCAGTCTTGGCTCAAGTCTGGGTAATCATTGTAACGGCCAAGGCTAGGTTACCCAGTCTTGGCCCAAGCCCGGGTAATCATTGTAACGGCCAAGGCTAGGTTACCCAGTCTTGGCCCAAGCCCGGGTAATCATTGTAACGGCCAAGGCTAGGTTACCCAGTCTTGGCCCAAGTCTGGGTTGCCATTGGACGGCCAAGGCTAGGTTACCCAGTCTTGGCCCAAGTCTGGGTTGCCATTGGACGGCCAAGGCTAGGTTACCCAGTCCTGACCCAAGCCTGGGCCAATATAGGTGTGCCAAAGCTAGGTTCCCCAGTGCTGGGCCAAGTAGGGGCCCGTTGTTCAACTCTGGCAGCTCCTGTATAGGTATGTATAGCTGTATATAAATATTTATGTATAATTATATATAATTCTTTCTACAAAAATAAGAAAAGAAAAAATTCGGGCGGGTGCAGGATTTGAACCGTGGATCTCGCGCTTGAAAGTTCAACCCGCTACGCGTTGACCTAAGAGATTGAGTTGAAATGTAGGTTTCATATATGAATTTCAAGTAATAAAAATCTTATACGTGATAGATTCTTAGTCAACGAAATTTTATATCTAATTTATGAATTATTGATAAATAGTTGTATGAAATTATATATAAGTTATATATAATTATAACTACGTTAGCTATATATAATTATAACTAAGTTTTAAAAATTTAATCCTATATATCAGACTGGATCAGGCATGGTCATACATGATCAGGCCTGACCGTATTTAACGTTTCAGACACGATCATGTCTGTTTATGCTTAGTCAGACATGAACAGGCATGGTCATGCATGATCAGGCCTGAACGTATTTAACGCTTCAGATATGACCATGTCTGTTCATGCTTAGTCATACATAGCCCACTAGTGGGGCTAGTTGAGCATAGTATGGGGCTAGTTGTGCAATGGCTAAAATAAACGGAATGACTGTATAAAATCATATGAATACAACATAAAATTGTAATTAACAAGCAAATATTAATTTATTATGATTGTTGCATACTTATATTATTATTATAACTTTAATATTTAAAATAAAATCAAACAAAATTAAAACTTCCCAATCTTTGGATTATTATTAGACTTTTTCTGACTAATTAATGACTAATTATGAGACCAAAAATATTGCTAGATGATTAATAATCCCCAATTATTAAATTATTTTTGTCACTATCACAATTGCATGTATACAAACATATAGGTTAGATCGACGCTCGGCACGGATTTAATGCATTGAGCGCGCCATGCACAACTAGCCTCAAATGAGGCAACAAAGTAAAAGTCCAATTATAAGAAAATGATAAGAGTTAAAAATAAATAACCATATATAATCGAAAGAGCAATAATTAAATTATCTTTGAATACTTACGTGATCACGAAAAAGTATTTTTATACGAGTATAGGAGAAAAATTCTGAAGACCTGTTTTTTTTTTTACGCAAAAAAAAAAAAGCTTTCTGTTAATTAGTCGGAGCACCGGATGGCAATTGATAATCATGCAATGTGTTCTCCTCCCGTTACCCTTTCTTTTCACCATTTAAACTTTTGTTGTAAGTTGTTTAGTGTTTTCGAGATATTTCGATTGCACAATTTGCCCCTATGATCAACTAGCCCCGCCCTGCCCTACTAGTTTCCGAAATATTAGAAAAAGACGGAAGAAAAAAATTTTTAACTTCCCGCTAAGAAAATTAAAAAAGAAGAAAGGGAATAGAAAAAACAATTAACTTAGGTCAAGAAAAATACTGTCTTAAGAATTTTTTTCTTGATTAAAAAAAAAACACTTGATAGAAATGTTTTTTTTGGAGGCGCGCCTAAGTTAAGCAGCATCGAGCATGATCGCTACTTGGTTGGGTGATCACTTAGCCACGCGTTGAGCTCGAGCGGAGGTCTCTGACTGTTAGGCACAGGATGAGGATCTAGTGATCGGTAAAATCGGAATTTTATTGATCACTAGAGCCTCACCCAAACCGAACTGTACTGGCAATGGTTTTCTTTTTCTCAGTGGTTTCTCTTGCCGCTATACTCCCACAGCAAAAGGTGGGAGGTAGGGTATCACCGTAATGATACAGTACAGTATAAGCACAAGTTGGGCCACAGCCGCACAATGAAGGCAGAAAAAGTAAGCAGTTGCGATACAAAGGCAAAAAGTGTAAAAGTTCGTGAATGCGTCTATACGTTGGAACAATAAGAAAAAAAAAGCCTTTTTTTTGGTTCATAACCTATTCCTTGAACAAATCTAAGTTTCAACAAGTTATTACAATTACCGCAAAGCACGTGCAAATCGGTTTTTTTTCCAAATTTGTTCCAAAGATATCGTCAGACAAAAATTACTTTTTTTTAGCAAAATGTATATTTTTTCGGTTCAACCGTAATAATACTGAAAGAATTATAAAATTATAGAAAATAATATTGAAAGAATTAGAATTATTCTGACTGAGTTTATTGAGGAAAAGAAGAAGAATGCGAAAAGAATTTGAGTAAACATTAAATACTTAAAATTCGGCCGGCCGAGTTAAATACTCGCGACGGACGAATTAAGAAAATGAGAGAATGAGCGATTGGGACTTAGAATAATTTCTCTCATCATTATACTTACGCGGACGGCAATAGAGGGCGACCGTAAGCGAAACCTTTCCACACTTGCGCCGGAAAGGCCAGGTAATAAGTTAGCTCGGGGAAATCGTAGGAATCTTCACACCCCTCCTTCCTCAAAAAGCAAAGTGGTGAACTTCGTTTGCCACGTTTCGCCCAGTCAGCAGCCAACAGGGCCATGTCATCGTAACGGATCCATTTTGGTCCTGTCACGGTCGCCGTTTTTTTCTTTTTTTTTCCCCTTTTATCCTAGCCTTCTTCACACCGTTTTTTAAGCTTAACAAGCATAAAAGTTTTCGAGTTCTCTGAGCTTAAAAATAGCGGGAAGTTTTGGGGTTGGCCCGTAAGGTCAACCGTTTTTCAGATTTTTTTTCGATAGAGACATGCGGCGGAATTGAAAGCATTTTTTTCTAGACTCCATAGAAATGAAGTTACAGTCATAAAATTCTTATTTTCACTAAAATGTAAAATTTAATGTATAAGACATAATCGTTAATTTTAATAAAAAATAAAAAGTTTTAGATTTATTTTTAATTAAATACAAAAAAACTTAAATAATAATTTAAACCACTTAACGTTTAGTTACCTTATTTTATCAATAAAATTAAAAAATAACAACTTACCACTTTTTTAATAAAAAAAAAATAATAATATAAACTTTCAAGATGTTGATATGCAGCTGCAAAATAATTTTTCTATTTAATAATTTTATAAAAAATAAAAAAAATAATATATCGGTTCAAAACCACGGTTGCAACTGCGGCAGATGGACAAGTAATATACTCTTTACAACCGTGCATTAACGACACATTTCTCGTGACCGTAAGACAGACATCGATGTATATATATATATATATAGGCAAGTTTAAACTTTCTCATTAAAATCACGTACAATTGTCCTTCGTCCTGTCAATTTTACATCATACCATTTATAACCTGTGATCAATATTTTACCATTTATCATTTATTATTTTAAAAATTTGTCGATATGATTAGGAAAATTATTATAAATTTTTTTTTTAATCTACGACAATAATTATAATGCATTTAAATATTGATGTATTTATTATAAACATTTTGAAAGTCTTCAGTAGTTTTAACGTATAGATGATAAGTATCGACAGCAAGGACGCCAGACACACTTTACTTTGGTATATATATATATATATATTTTTTTTTTTTAATCGTATTCTCGTAATTCATTGCCTCTGGGTGGAGTAACGTATTAAAACAAAGTCTTATCCATGTTAGCCTACAAGTAATTTAACATCAAGAGAACCATCTCAAACAACAGGAGCTGCTCGAGCTTGAGACGATAATATTAGTTTAGTACGAGGAAGCTAGTTGTCTTGTTTAATAAATTATCTTTGCCTTCTGCGGTCAATATTTAAAAAAAAAAAATTTTAAATGCTTAAATCACAAAAATTAATCGACAATTTTTTTTTTTTAATTAATGAGTTGGGAAATTTTTTATGACCTTATTTTTTATCGTCAAAACTTTAAAACGAAATTTATTTATGTCGATGTGATAGTTTTAACAAAAATGATAGAATTTTTAATTTTTATACGTTTTTTTCTTTTCGAAAAATATGCTAGAGATTATTTGATAAATAAATATTTAGTCATTGTTTTGAGTAAAAAAATATAGTGGAAGGAGTGAAAAACGAAAAGAAATATTGAAAGAGAGATGAGAATCGTAAATCACGCTGTGGCGATTTACGAGGAGCGAGGCCATACTACTAAAAGTAAGACTTAAAGGAGAATAAGTGTATAATAAATAAAATAACAAGTTGTACGTTCATTCAGAAGTGTATAGTATCACGATGATCGCGTTGTGGAGTTGCTTCGTGGCTCGACAGGACAGACCACGAGGCCCTCGGGGATAACCGGTGCCAGGATAATCGTTTTCAGAAGTCTTGCATCGACATATCACTAACAAGATTTTTTTTATTGCTAACAATATTCTTATTTAACTTGCCACGTTTTTTATTCACGTTAATAATTTGATTTTATAATGAAAAGATTTTATTATTTGTATGTATTTATATTTTCGCATAAGTACATATAACATAAACTTGTAGAGAGGTTTGGTATGAATTTAACGTTTTCTGAAAACCGCAATTTCAAGGGTCTGTAACAAATGGACATATATATGTATGTATATTGTATTGTTACATATAACTCTATTGTCACAATTGTGGGTGCGATCACTAAAAGGATTACAGCTATTATTGTTATTATTATACAACAGACACATGACAAAGGGTTATTTAAGATTATTCAGATCACGAGTATTTGATTTTATTTCTATTTGATAGCCGTTTGGTAATAGATATTTGAATAAGTTTTGAACCGACTATAGCCCCCAAATAAGGGGAGCGAGTGTGAGTTGCGGAAAAATGTATTATTCTCAAAATATGAATATATCCATATACGTTGTAACGATTCTAAGCGCATATGTATATATATATATATATATATATACTCGTATTATAATGGCTGATTCATAAACAGTTTGCGTTCGGTTACGTATAAATTGCTGGCAATTCTCTTTATATTGAAATAATTTTATTCTATTTTTTCGTTATGTTATACAACTAAATATTATATTTATTATTTCTATAAAGTTAACATAAATATAAATATAAATAAATAACGTATATAGCAATAATATGAACACTTTAATATCATTAAAAAAGTGTATAATTTATTTTATTATTTATCTAAAAATCTTTTGGCTTCTATCGACGTAAGATTAAGTTTTATCGACTTTCATCGACGACTTAACGATGATCCCTTAACCTAAAGGGACATATTAGAACGATAAAACGATTTTCTCGATTGCTCTTCATCCCTCACTGTGTTAATCCACGCTAAGCTCAAGCTTTATTCCGTATTGGTATCGATTCAAGTACCGAGAGCTAATTTTGCGATAAAGAATAAGATATTGTAGAAAGAAAAAATTTTAACTAGGGTGACTGAGCCGCAGTTAATGAACGCTTAATCGGTGAGTGAACGGTGGTATTTTTCAATATTGAATATATTAAGTACATTGAAGTATTTTCTTCATATGTGATTATAATCAAAATCTAAATGATGTATATAGGTAAAAATGAAATAATATTCATTTACTATGGTCATTTTCATTCACTGGACCTACTCTCTAAACATGAATAAGTGAAATAAGTGAATATTCACTAATTCTGAGTGCTAACCGAACCACTTTTTGAAATTAGTGGTTCGGTTTGCACTTGGAATTAGTGAATATTCACTTATTTTCACTAATTCATGTTTAGAGAGTATAAACCTATTATTATTAATAGGCAAAACATTGCTTATTAACTATTAAATAAAAAATTTTAAAGTATTTAAATGTACATAATCTGAAAACGCAAAGAATGTAGAAAAACTACAATTGATTGTTAGTAATTTAGACTTTATTATTGTGATAGTAAATAAATTAGTTCTTAACTTGAAACGTAAATTACGTGATATATATTATTTATATAGGTGTACGTTTGTATTAAACCGGATACATCTTTCACCCAGAGTGTCTTTTACGATTTTATCCCGATAACACTTTGATCTAAATGACCTTCATAACTTCCGCCATTAATGTCTTATTTTAATGTATAAACTTTTTAAGTACTATATATATAATACATTATATATTTCTTTCCTTCCTTCCTTCCTTCCTTCCTTCCTTCCTTCCTCATTTCCTTTTATTCGATTATTTGGTAATCATTTTTCTTAATTTTAATGAGGTATTCCTATCAATTCCATGAAAGAACTAGAAAATTTTCATTGAAAACATATTTATGAATTTGTGTAAAATGATGTTGAATGTAATTAAAAAAAAAAAAAATCATAATCATCCGAGTTGAAGGAGTGAAGAGTTGAATCCCTGTTAATTTTTTTGATTTTCACCTGTTTTTCACAATTGAAAAGAACCACAAGAAAATTATACAAGATACCACGTCCTCATTGAACATGTAATTTTGATTGTCTTTTGGTACTCTGCTGATGATAATGTTTCCCGTTTTATACGACGTGAATATCATAAAAGAATCAAGTAAAAGAATTCCAAGATTCTCTTTTGATTTCCGTTCATTCGCTTTTTATTCTCTTTTATGAAAAACTAATTTAAAAGAAATTAAATATTAAATTTATAATAAATATTAAACATTAAAAATACATACCAACTATAAGTATTGTTTGAGTATAATTTGAATATATTATTTGAAATATACCAAAAAGAAACTGAAATCATACTAAATACCAAGTATATGTTTTAGATATTATTTCTGTTTACACGAGTTCGCTAGGGTACTGTTATAATGATACATGCTCTATTGAAGTTTAATGAAGTTATGTATACATTATCTGCAAATACGAACATGAATACTTTTTTTGATAGGTGTCGTTGGCCGCTCTTGCAAACGATTGGCAGATTTTTAATTCATTAACTGTTGATTGATTAAAATTTTTGAACTGGTTTTTTGAAAAAGAAGAAGAATCGAAATCAAATTATCTTATATAGATTTATATTCCGCGAATTAAAAACGTCGGATAGAGAACTCGGAACAGCTTACACTGTAAAAAATCCGGAGTGAATCCGGAGTGAATTGGGAGTGAAATAAAATCCGAATTCACTCCGGATTCACTCCGCCACTCGGAGTTCCGGAGTTTAAAAAAAAATCACTCCGCATGCGGAGTGAATTGGGAGTTTTTTTTAGCGGAGTGATCTCGGAGTGACGCGGATTATATTTCACTCCAAATTCACTCCGGTCCGGAGTTTTAATACTTAAATAAATTCATATTAATTTATATTAAACTGCGAAACAATGTGTGTGTGTGTTTGCGTGCATGTGTGTGTTTGGGTGAGTGCAGGTGTTTGTGTGAGTGTGTGCAAATGTGTGCGTGTGTGCAAATTTGTGCGTGTGTGAAAATGTGTGCGTGTGTGCAAATTTGTGCGTGCGTGTGTGTGCGAGTGCGCGTGTGTGCCTAAATATGTATATGTGTATGTGTGTGCATATCAGCTGATCAATAATGTAATACGCGAATTTTTACTTCGATTTTATTATGTGGAGTTATATTTTATTAATAATATTTTCAAAACTCCCCTGCGGAGTGAATTTCACTCCGAGGGGAGTGAATAATTAAAATTTCATTCACTCCGCATTCACTCCGGATTTAATCCGCATTCACTCCGCGAATTTTTTACAGTGTATAGAGAACTAAAAAAAGCGAAAAAAAAAAAAAGTGAAGAGAATGTAAAAGCATCGAAAGAAATTCAAGGAGAATTTACAATAATCCAAAGCATTATCACTGATAGAAGTATTTATTTGAGCCAAGTAAAATTTATTAGTAGTTAATAAATGGTTTATTTGAATAAAAAGAAATGACACTTCAAGTTAATTAAGCAAGGATGTGACAAATAGTTTATAGGACTGTTTAATTTTATTTTTTTAAAGAAAATAATACACACAATTAATTTGAATTGGGGATAAAAATTATTATACAAAATATATAAAAAAATGAAATATTATAATAAATATCTACTAAAGATCGTACTCATTCCATTCGAGGTTATAAACATAAAGTGGCACGGTAGTCAAATATCGCAGCGATGATGTTCACTCAAATATGAGATTTATTAACTATTAATAAATCTATATTTAAGGCAAACAAATACTTCTTTCAGCCAAATAATGCTGAAAAACTGTTTCAAATAAATAAATTTATTAATGTCAAATAAATACATTTATCAGCCCGGGAAAAAATGATTTTGCCTAATTATATATAATTATATATGATTATATATGGAATATATATAATTATATATGGTATTATATATACTTATATATGGTTATATATAGGCCTATATATAAGTATATATAGCCTTATATATAATTAGACCTAATTATACCGGGAAAAAAATGATTTTGCCTAATTATATATAGAATATATATGGTTATATATAGACCTATATATAAGTATATATAGTCTTATATATAATTAGACCTAATTATACCGGGAAAAAAATGATTTTGCCTAATTATATATGATTATATATAGAATATATATGGTTATATATAGACCTATATATAAGTATATATAGCCTTATATATAATTAGACCTAATTATACCGGAAAAAAAATGATTTTGCCTAATTATATATGATTATATATAGAATATATATGGTTATATATAGACCTATATATAAGTATATATAGCCTTATATATAATTAGATCTAATTATATCCCGGGACAAAATGATTTTGCCTAATTATATATGATTGTATATGGAATATATATAATAGTATATACCCATATATAGTTGTACATGGGTCTATATATGATTAGATCTGATTAGACCTGACCTATATAGACCCATATATAGTAATTTTTATTATATTTTAGATCTTTAAATCTATATATAATCAAATATAAATTAATTATTTATATATATATATATATATATATATATATATATATATATATATATATATATAAGTTAATATTTTATTTATAGAATATATTTAATATTTAGTTTTTCTTATTTAATATATTAGATGCTCTATGGTCTTTATTGATATTTCATAATCAGTACTCGTTAAATGCATTATAGTTTTAGGTGTATATTTACAGAAATAATGATTACAATTTTACTATAAATTATAATTTTAAAATATTTACGAAGCGTTACATTATATTTTTCAGTCTGTTAAAAAAGTAATAAACTTATGTATAATTAAACGTATAATTAAAAAAAAAACTTCCCTCTGAATACTTCAATATTAATCGTACATGAACATACGTAATTGTATATAAATTACACATAATCATATATATGATGAAACCCGCCTAATTTTCGGATCTAATTATATATAAAATATGATATATATGTATTATACATAATCATATCTAATTATATATGAGTATATATAACTTATATATGATTATATATAATTAGACCTGGCCAATTTTCAGATCTAATTATATATAACGTATTATATATAATCATATATAACCTATATATAATTATATATAAATTATATATAATTAGACCTGGCCAATTTTTAGATCTAATTATATATAAGGTCTTATATATAATTATATATAATTAGGCAAAATCATTTTTTCCCGGGAGTGCAATTTTAAGAACTTGAGAGAGCTGAAAGAAAACCAAAACTTCGACTCAGGATTGAAAAAATAATTCGCTTTTTTAGGATTTGGAAAGATGAACTAAATGTTATAAATTAAGAAAAAATTATATAAATATAAATATATATATATATATAAATATATATATATATATATATATATATATATATATATATATATATATATTAAAAAAAATAACTAATGTACGACACATATTTTCTTATATCATTATTATCCAAAAGTATAGAATAAAGATTGATGTAAGCTGTCAAACAGAGCCTATCCTTTATAACGACATTCAATTGAAATCCTTTTGAATAAAAAAGGCAAAAGTCAAAAAGTAAAGTAAAAAAAAAATGTTTTGTAACTTGGTCTATCTCCTAAACTTTTTTATACTAAATATCCACACTATTGCTCCTTTATTGACCATAAGTCTATTATTATCCAAGAAAAAAATGCATCATTTATAAAATTACAAACTATTTATTTATTTGACTGTTCCTATTCCGGCTGAATGATGTTTTGCCAATGATGAAATAGATATAACAAAAAAAAATAGTTTTCGATTCAACTATTTATTTATATTTTTTTTGTGTTCAGCCGACATCAATGGTATATATTTTTTCTTTTTTCCTTTAATAGAATTGATAAATTAAGATGTTAAATTGCTAAGATCATTTAACAATTTTTCATGGTCATTAAATTTTTATTAAAAATTTTCAACAAAAAGAAATTTCTTTTTTATTCATTTATTTTTTGTTACTAACGTAAAAGCGAGTCTGATCAATAAGTAATCTCGTTTTCTCGATGTCCTTGAATAAGAACCCACGCGGTTATAACGTGTTAAAAATTATAAGCTATTATTGATAAATTCATTAAATAATTGTAATTGTACACAAACACTTATTTTGCCATTAAAAACATTGAAGATTATTGAATAGATAAATAAAACAAAGAATAGTAATAATTGCAGTGGAGATTAAAAGGAAAAGTTATAAAGTGCAAAATGCGATGTGCCCTGGATAGAGAATTGTGTAACAGGAAGAAATCACTCACATTTCCGAACTGGTTTATTTTGAATTATATATATATATATAACCTACCTAAAAAATTTATGACTGAAGTAACAGGTTTTTGTTATGAATCGATTAATTATTGGTATTTAACTAACTCGTTTTTTTGGCAAGTTATTTGATATTTTTTAAATAAAAATTAAAAGGAAAGTTTATATTTTTTCACGTTTCCTTGGGACGAATCATGCTTTTGTCACTCTTTTTGTAATTTAAAATCTAGTGTAGAAGCACTACTTTGGTATTGTCTAAGTAGAAATGTAATTTTATATAAAAGTACCGGAAGTAAAAAGTTTTACACCTCGAGAAAAACAAATATAAATAATCTGTAAAAATTTGTAAAATTAAACGGCTACCTGCTTCGCACTCACATACTGTACGTTTGAATATATATATATATATATATATATATAAGTAATCTGACAATACACTATAAGATTTCATTGAAAGGTTGAATGATCCGCATTATACATTTGGAGTGTTGCCCATTGACTTTCAATACACTCTACAACGGAAGATTCAGTTTTATTTACAACAATGCTCACTACTATGAAAGCTAGTTTGTTATAGATTTTATCATTTTTATGTAATCGCTTGGGAATCCGCGAGAAAACTTCTACACATACATATTAGGCTGCGTCATTTCGGAGCAACATTTTTTTTTTAAATGCATGTGGGAAAAATCATAGTTTAACCCAAAACAATATTTCGCGCAAGAAAACAAATTCTATGTCGATTACAGACCTAGCTCATTAAAAAATTCGATTTCCCATTTAAATAACACGGGAAAAATTTTTGTTTAAGCTTTGAGTATTTTTAATTCAATAACAGATCAATAGATCGAATAGACTAATACATATTTTTGGAGGAAATTGAACGCTTTACAAAAAAGGTCTCTTATCATTTTTTGATAAATCCACCTGTTCAAAAGTTATTGAAGCTCGAAGTCAAGTTATAGTAAATTTCGAGATCTTTTTACTTTTCCGGTGAATCTATCAGACTTATCACAAAAAAAATTTGATGAAAATGCGTTGAAACTAGAGATTTCAAGCTTCAAAATGCCTCTTTTTCTTTTTCGATACGATTATTTTTCACGAAGTTACAGCCTTGCAAAAAACACTAAAAAATTTCTGAAATTTTTCTGTTCCTTTAATTTATGGCATGAGTGTATTAAAGAAGGAGATGAATTAAATGAGCTGGAAATGAGTCGCTGGTGGTATCTGGCAACACTGCGCAGAAAATCCGAACAAATTCAACGCCCGAGTTTACTCGCGTCAGCGGCACATCACCGCGTTTCTCAGGTTTTTTGACAAAAAAAATACCATTTTTCATACCGATGCCGAAAGTTCGTATTCTGTCTCTAACTTGCAGGATGAAAGTGGTGCATTCTAGCCCGACTAATAAAATTAAAAAAAAAGGATAGTCGCTATATTTATTCCCGGTTAAATATGAAAATATACGTTAAATTTTAATGAATATGTGAAAAGGGCGTATCGTTTTTTTTTTTTTTTGATTGGCCAAAAGGGAGTATATTTTGAGATACGCTCTTTTGGCATGTAAAGTTATATTTGCAGGCATCCCTTGAAATCGATCATTCACTATCAACAAATTGAAGTGAATGTCGAACAATGAAAAACGCTCAAAAACTTATCAATTTCATTATTAAATGTTTGGGTGTGTGTGGGTGCGTGTGTAAGTGAACGTTCGTGTGTGTGCGAGTGCGCGATTGCGTGTGTGTGTATGTTCGTATTTATTTCATAAAGTTATATCTATTAATAATATTTCTATATCTATCAGATCTTGCTCTACATAATTAAGCGGATCATTGTGCCTACCGATGCCCATAGGCGAAATAATACAGCCGAGGCGGCACTAAGAGAAGATGATGAAGCTGCAGCGAGGATTTACCAGGAAATAGAGTATTCAGACGAAGGCCTCGAAAGGCTTCCTGAGTCGAAATTTAGAGCCTTCTAAAGTCGGACCTATTTCGGACTTGGAGGCTCTAAATAGAGTCTGTTTCTATGTTAAATTAGTTCCGATTTTGGTCCCTGAGGTGCTACGAATTTCCGTTTTCAGCACTTGTGGGCTCAATCTAGGACCTGATGAAAATCAAAATTAGGTCCAATTTAGGGCCTGTAAGCCCTAGTTTATTGTAGTAATAATAAAATTAATAATTGTATTATTAATAATTACAATATTAATAATAATACTCATATTATTAATATCATTAGTATTATTAATATTGTGATTAATAATAATCTATGTTACTCTCGATTTTATATTTGCACTTACAATGCTTAGAATAATTTCAATTATTATTATCAAAATATATAGCAAATGCTGTTAATAGTTTAATTTTTTATAACAAATTACAAAAAATTATAACTTCAATTAAAGAAATGGATTATTATTAGTACTTATTATAATTAAAATAATATTATTTCTCTTTGTGTGATGCAGTTTTCATTCTAAAATTGTTATTATTGACAATTAAACTATGGTTATGTATTTTGAAATTTCAATTGAAAGTTCCCTAATCATCATAAATGCGAATTAAATCTACAGTGACATAATGTAAAAATCTATATATCTCTGAAGAAAATTATCGGTCAAAATTTAGAATTTGAAAAAATAACGTTAAGTATACAGAACAATAAACATTTTTATTTTTATATAGTGTTAACGCTGCAGCAATTAAAGAATAAACTATTGTTTAAATAGTGATATTTCAGTATTTATTAAAATATAAAAAATTCAAGAACCATATTCTTAAATATTGCACGTTCTTGATTCAACTATGCACTTTAGATAATTATTTACTTATACAAATAATTTAACAAAAAATATGTTTTTTGAATAATAACTGCATTCAACAAAGTGGACTATTAAATAATATGTTAATTAAGCAGTATTTTAGACTCATGAAATGTAGTTAATTATATGTATCAGAAATGTACAAGGACAATTTACAAACATTATCCTCGATGGTGCAATATTTGGAAAATAACCAACTCCGACTTGGTTTGATTTATTGCTCTATACAATACACACATTGCATTTGTTTCCAAAATATCTGTAATTGCAATAAATATCACTTTGCCATTATTCGTGAAATTACAGGTAATGATGTATTTGTTGCTAATGGGGATCATTTCTTATATGACAGTAGATCATTTTTACAAAAATGCACTAGAACTGATCGTGTAAGAGCTATCTCAGTTGGATCACTTATTACACCATGCTTTTATATAAAAATTGATAATCAACATTTTATAGCAGTTCCTATAAACAGTAAGGAACGTAAGTAATTATAATATGTATGCGGAGTGATTAAAATTTTGTTAATAAATGCAATTTTTTTATTTTTATAAGGTAAATAAATTAAACTAAAATTTTCCTTATTAAAAAGGTTTACAATTTAATTTACCACCTGCTTATCTAACTATTGTTATTAATAAATTTCGTTGCATGTCAAAAAAATAATGCTTACAATTGATTTTAAAAAATTTTTAATTTTTTTTATCATTATAAATTATTTAATTGTAATAAATCGAAATTTATTACGAGACTAATATTGTCGGACTTGAAGGCTTTCAGTAAATATTAGGATCTCTAGGTTCAACGTCGGAGCTACAGGACTACAGGGCTCTAAATCGGATCTATTTAGGGCTAGAGGGGCCTATATAGGCTCTAAATTTCGACTCGGGTTTACGCCGAACAAGAGGCCAGGAGAAATAAAAAAGAATCAGAAATATTTTTTTTCATTTGAAATAACTTGAAATTTTTCTGTATGAAAGTAGACTACATTATTAATGTAATCCGAAAGTCCTGTATGAAAGTAGACTACATTATTAACGCAAGAGTAAAAGTCACTCTGACATCTGAAGTCATTAAATGTCGAAGCAGAGACACACATATGGCGATAATATGTATCAGTTATGAACTATAAGACTTCTGAAATTTGTATCTTACCAAGGACACCGCAGAGGGTTGTCCGCCATCTCGTGGCGAGCACCGAACTACTTCCACCGCGACTGTCTAACTCTGGTGACTTCCCCCTCTTTCATATGTTTCATTTCACTCAGACAATGTTTTCCCTCACTCTAAGCGACTTTTTTCCGTCGTTATAGTATATACATTCGTTTTCGCGTTAAAAGAATAATAGAGATAAACTGTTGTGTTTCTGGATTGATCGTAAAAATTGCGGCAAAAATGTTTACAGTCGTAATTATATTATTGAAGCCTTCAGGACATTCTCACAAAACTCCCCACAACTTTGAAAAAATGTTGGAAAATCCAAAATTGCACACCTCAATCGCTCATTTAATTTTTAATTATTATTTTTATTTATTAATTTTTTTTTATTATGAATTTTTATTCAACTTTTAAATTATTAATTTGATTTTTTTATTTCTTGATTCCAGTTTGATTTTTTTTTTTATTTAAATTTTTTCTAAATATCGCAGATTTTGTTGTAGATGTCGCTCTTTTTTTTCAATCCTACAGTTTTACGCTAGTGCTGCTGCCAGTAGTTGATAGGGAGAAGAAAAGAAAAAAAAAATTTACTTTTGTAATAATAACAATAATAAAAATAAAAATGGCCGCTAAGCTTTTAATGAATAATCAGTTTTACGTTTTTAATTAATTACAATTAAACTAGACAGATTTAGATAGTAATTTTCAATAGGGTTCTTATGATCAATGATACAAAGATAATAAAAAAAAGGTTAGAACGATTAATTGTGTCTATCGAGAGTTATTTGGTTTACTAAATTTCATACAGGACAATTGATAACTCGTGTCACTGGGATTAAAATAATTTATATTTAATTAATGGAATAATCAATCGACTTAAGATTGGGTTGAAATTATTCTTTAATAAATTGTCTTCATGTTAGTATACAATTTGACCTATTTTAATGTCATCAAAAGAGTATAGAGAAAATTTAATGTGAGTGAATGAGTCAACAAATTTAGAGCGATCATAAAGCACCCTCAGCGCTTTCGCGCTTCACGTGTGCAATAATGCAGAATTTGAAAAACATTTACCAGAAATAATTTGTAGAAAATCAAATCGTCAACAAAAAAGATCCTACGACATTTTGTGATAAGTAAAAAGATCTTAAAATTTACTATAACTTGACTTCAAACTCCAATAACTTTTGAACAGATGAATTTATCAAAAAATGATAAGAGACCTTTTTTGTAAAGCGTTTAATTTTCTACAAAAATATGTATTAGTCTATTCGGTCTTCTGATCTGTTAACGAGTTAAAAATACTCAAAGCTTAAAAAAAATATTTTTCGTGTTATGTAAATGGGAAATCGAATTTTTCAATAAGCTTAGGTCTGTAATTGACATAGAATTTTTTTTCTTGCGCGAAAATTTTCTTTCGTGTTGAACTATGATTTTTTCCACATGAACTTAAAAAAAAAATTGCTGCTCTGAAATGACGCACCCTAATATATAAATATTTATGGATGAAGTTTATCATCAAATTTTTTTTTTTTTTTTTTTTTTTCATTTAAATCGTTAACATTTTCTTTATTTTTCTAAGTCGTCTTGTTGATCGTTTCTTCACATAAGAAATCAAAAAGCCTCTTTTTAATCTAGCCTTCTTCATTGAAAATGTCTTATTTTATATTTTTTATCTTCATGTAAGTAATGTCTGTGTGGGTATACTGTGAAATGGTTTTTATACTTTTTATTCTTCGGCTTCTGATTCATTTTATTGTCCTTTTTTTTTTCTTTTTTTATCAATATATGCGTTCAAATTTTGTGGGGATAAAAAATTAGTGATCGATCACCGGTTATATGAAAGCTTCACTTGTTGGACATTTTTTTTTTTTTTTTAGTGCGAGTTGAATAAGAAATGTAAAGACTCAAGAAGACTTTGTAGTTGTGGGAGTTATGATTTTAAAAAAATTTTCTTAAATAAATTCAATTTTTACAAAAACAAACATTATAAGGAATTCACTTTTTTTTCATGCACTATTTCTGAATCAAATGCATTTAATAACCAGGTACTTAAGACCCTTAAAAATTTTTAAATTGTTGAATTCAATTCGTGAAAAATTGAGAACTTATAACTTACATGTTTCTCATGAATTAACTCCAACAATTTTTTTATTTTTAAAGGTCTTTAAATATCTAATCATTAATTGGAGTTCGGTCAATATTCGATACTGTTACTCATAGAATATGGTTAAATTTTTTTAATAGATTAAAAAATTTATTTTTTTGTTAAAAATAATTCTTTAAGTCACAAAACTTTTATTTGCCATAACTTCATCCATCAAAATCATAAGTAATAACAAAAGAACTCATCGGTTTGTATTCTATTGTCAGTATGAGAAAAAAAAATCATCAGATCAAGTGAACTTTCTTTCCGCTCTATTATTGTATAAGATTTTTTACTTACATGTATTATGCATAGACATACAAACCTATACATTATTATTTGTTATTTCTTGTATATTGAGTGAAATCTAAAATGTGTGAAATCAAAAGGATTGACAGAAAAATTTTGATCGATCACTAAAATCAAATTTTTATATTGTAAAAGAAATTGTTTACTTATTTCACACTCAAAAAAATTGATATATCTGCTTTTATTAATTTTATTAAGAAAAAAAAATGAATTAAATAAAGTAAATTAATAAATCTAAATATTTAACGGATCTTTAAACCGTTGATATACAAAAGCTGTGAGTAACTCGTATATAGTTAACGATAGCTATGTGCAGCTGCGACATTTTTCCTAGAGACCGCAAGTGCATATGAAAGAAAAGGTGAAAAATAATAAAAGACAAACAAACAAAACTAAAAATAAAGATACTACTTTAAAGCCTGTGTGTATGCATGTGTAAAAGAGTAAGAGAATAAGGATGATAGTGTAAAAGAAATAAAGAAAGATCAATGTATTTTATGCGTGTGCCTGATGTCTACCATGATTTTTTAGTTTTAAACACACATCACCTGGCCTCATAATTACAACACTTTATTTATTTATCTTTTTCTATTTGCATGTTGTTAATTTTCATTATTTTTTAGATGCTAAATTAATTAAAAATTTGCAACAAAATTATAGATTTTTTAAAATTTTCACTTTATAGCAATGTCATAAGATGTAGTAAAATTTTTCACACTAAAAATAATAATAATATTATTAATAAGATCATTTTCAGGACAAACTATCATGTCACAACAGATTGTGCCCTTATTTTTTTCCACAAGTTTGAGTAAGAAAGAAAAAAACTTTCTAAAATAATAATAAATGATCTGTATTGATTTATATGACGACGTAAGCTAGTGAATTTTTTCGTGGTCGCACTTACTAAATACTTTTAAAATACAAATAATAAATATCTAAACTGTAAATCATAATCCCCAGACCCTATATTTATATTTGCTGTATGGTATTGTGATTTTTGAATTAATAAAAAGATATCTTTTTTATATTTATAATTTTTTTTTTCTTTGTTGACTTGGCAAGTTCAACTTGGCTCTTGACCTCTCACTTTTATTTGATATAAGTTATAAATTGGAAGTTATAAAAAAGAAAGATGTTTATATTGACGCGACAGGTTTAAGTAGAATAATAGAAGCTAAGAAAGGAGCTGTAGAAGAAGGTATATAAGTATATTATTTAAAAGTTGGATATGATATGAATAGAAGAGAAATAGTCGATAAACTTTTCATTGAAAAAAGAAAAAAAAATATTCACACGATAGAATCTTAGGATTTTTAGCACCTGATACTTTTTTGATTTATTGATTTTTTCTTCTGTATATTTATAAAAATTTATAAATATTGCCTTGTTAAAAATTTAATTCTGAAAAAATATATTAAGTGACCATTTTACAGTAATTTATAGTAATTAATTTTTCTATAATGAAATTACCTATTTTACAAATTCCAAAAACGATTGATTACATTTAATAAAAATAAGTAATGACCATAGAACAGTTTGACAGATGTTGATGAACCACAAAAACTAGTAACTATTGTCCTGGTTATCATATAGATGACACCCATGATATTATATTATTAATGTATCTTAACACCAAACATTATTCCGACAACAATGTAATCCACCAACAAACAACACTCAAAACTTTCTTTTACATCTTTCTTTAAAAATTTAACCGAGACCTCCCACTTGCTTTAAAATATATTGAGATTTTAATCTTGCCATCTTTTTAACGAAAAAAAGAAAACAAAAAAGAAGTTTTTCCTTTATCATAAGTTTTCTTTTTGAACATCTTAGTTCTTACTGGCACGTGCTATTATTATTTAATAATAAATAAACTGGAGAAAACATTTTTTTTAGTTGAAGATGAATCATTTAATTGATGAGATGAGAAATTAAACGTCAGTTGTAATCACATAACGTGACATTAGACATTAGGACATTGCTACACAGCTTGACATGATGATGGTCACGGTTTTAAAATTTACACTATGGGTCTTTTTTCGCATGGGGGAATTTAAGTGTGTTGATGATACACGTGATAAATTGTGTATCAAATTAGTTTCGATGATATATACACCATTTGGTCTTATGAAGGCACCAGTTTATGATTTTAATTATATTTAATATATCCGATATATCTGCAGTTGTAAGATTATTATCATTGTTATTATTTTTATTTATTTATATTCATTGAAAATTATTTAAGGGATGAATAGCTCAAATTATAATAAACATTTTTTTTATTTTTATAATACTAAAAATTTTATTCAAATTTATATAATAATAATAAATAAATTATATATATGTATTAATATTATTATTATTTTTATTATTATTATTATATATAAATATAATTTATGTTAATTTTTATTAAACAGTGGGCAGGTATACAACTCAGCCATAAGCGACCCTACCAAAAATAAAACTCTACCCAATTGAAGTCAGCCGCATCATACCTACCTAGAAAATTCCCGCTCCAATAAAATACCATCTCAAAATCTCTACCAATGAAAAAATCTACTATGATATAAACACTACCAGTGGGGAATTTTACTCCGAGGGGAGTGAATAATTAAAAATTCATTCACTCCGCATTCACTCCGGATTTAATTCCCATTTACTCCGCGAATTTTTTACAGTGTAAGTATTTCCGTTTTCATTTAAAATTTTTCTCATTTAAAAAGCATGTAAATTGATGAACTTTTTTTTTTTCATTGCTATGACTTAGCCAAATTTTAAGCTATCTTTCGATGCCAGTTTTTATTTGTAGTGTTTGTTGCTTTTTGAAAGTCTATGAAACGATTTTGCTCCAACTCAATCAATGTCGATTGTATTAGCTCCGAAAGTCAATTTTTTCACTTCTTCCATATAATTTTTGTTCATAGTGAAAAAACGGCTCATCTTACGAAAAATATGCATAGAATCAATCTTTTAGGAAATTTAATCTTCTACAAAATTGTTCATCACATTTATATTGCTAAAGTGTATTGTTCATAAGATATAAGCAAAATCATTCTACATAGTGACAGAATTAAATTTAAGGTACAAGCTCAATATAATGCAAATTTTATTACTGTAAAATGTTCAACTGCTTATATCTTATGAAAAATACACTTAGCAATATAATTGTAATAAGAAATTTTGTAGAAGACAACATTTCCTAAAAGATTGGTGCTATGCATATTTTTCGCAAGATGAGCCGTTTTTGCATTATTAACATAAATATATGAAAAAAGTGAAAAAGTTGACTTTCTGAGCTAATACAATGACATGAATTAAGTTAGAGCAAAATCGATTCACAGAATTTCAAAAAGCAACAAATACTCTACAAATAAAAACTGGTTTCAAAACGATAGCTTATATAATACGGTTGTTACAGCAATTTAAAAAAAAAGTTCTTCGATTTGCATGTTTATTAAATGGGAAAAATTTTTAGTGAAAAAGGAAATACTTTCAATTAATATTAAGGACTCAAACTTTGAGGGAATTTTTATTTCGATGTGTACACCAATATTCAAGTGTGTGAGCGAAAAAAAAAAATTCTAGATTTTTTTGAAGCACCCTAATATATATATAATATATTTTTTCGAAATCCTAATATAATATATATATATATATATTAAATAACTTGCGCTGATGACGCAGGTGTAAAAAAACTCATGTATGTATGTATGCATAGTAGTTTATTTGTACTAGGTTGTTATTTAATAATAATTTTTATTAATATTATATTAGTTCTATCCTTCTTTAAACGATGTCGATATGTTCAATACAGTAGTAAAATTAAAAAAAGATAGAACTCTGTCACCTCGTACTTGAGCCTTGTGCCAGACAAGACTGATTGTTATGTATTTAAAACACGTTTATTATATATGTATATATATATATATATATATATATATATATATATATATATATATATATATATATATATATATATATATATGCAGTGATCAATTTTGATTCCACTGTACAGAATATACGGTACCAATGTTGAGCGTATGCGGGCTCATTAACGGCACGAGCCAAAGCGCACGTCTTTTTTTTTATCTAACTTTTATGTATTGTTAAAATAAAATATTATAATTGATAAATTTTTACAAAATATTTTATTATCATTAAAAAGACAATTTTTGAGAGACATTTTCTACTAACAAACACAGTTTTTTTCTAATAAATTTCATTGTGAATTGTAAATAAGAATCAATAGTCTATATCTACATATCGTAATTAAATGATTTAATAGTATATTTTATGTATACATCAAATACTTAAGTTCAATATGTAGTTAATTTCGAACAGCATACTGTTCACTTATTGGATATTCATCGAACTGACACTCTGGTGCCACGTTATATACGTCCCCTTGACCTCGGGTTTCCTATTTAATACAATAGAGAATATTTTGTTATACATAGTGAAAAAAAAACTCACTAGAACTTATAATTTTGCAACAAAAATTTTTTAACCATTTAAAAAATAACTAAATAATCTAATGATATAAAAATAGTCAATTGATAGAATAATAATTTGAGTATATATTAAAGTAATTTTATTATGTATTCAAATAGATATACATATTTATTATAAGTAAGAGTGAGATAAGAAACTAGAGGTAAAAACATCCTCGGATATAACAAATCTGATAACTCGAGGTGGTCGCGTGCCAGGACCTCCCTCTGTGCAGAGAAGGCAGTTCTGTTGACTTTCTCTCTACATTTTACTTATTTTAACATTTTTCTCAATCGTATCTGATGTCCTGATGTTTTTTAAACTTTTCTTAACAAAAGTGACTTGCATATATCTAAAAAAATAATATAAATAATAATAGTAATAATAATTAGTGTTAAGAACCAAAAGTGATTAAAAAAAAAATTTGAAATTTGAACAACATTGTACTTTGATGTCAATAATATTTGAAATTAAAAATATTGAATGATGAGATTGAAATTTTTTAAGTTGTAAAGAAATAAAATTTGATTGAAATAAATATAGGTGAATGAGTATAAAAAGATAATAAACATAAATTAAGTGTCGGCGTGATGAGAGGGAGAGAATAAGTTTAGATGGTTTATATTTTAAAATAATCAACAAATGAATAGAAAATAAATACGGTGAGGTATTGTCCAATGAGTGAAAAAGGGTCTTAAATTAATCTATATATTCATATATATATATATATATATATATATGGTTTTGCTGTTTTTTTCATTTTCGGCACGCGTACGATCGTGGCGGTGTAAACGGATACCATACAATACATCCTTTTATTGTGTGTAACTCAATACACGTTAAATACCGATGTAAAGATGTTTAAAAAATTTATAGTCCAGACAATAAATTTTCAAAATAAAAAAAAACTTTTTTTTTATGTATCGTAAAAATTAATTTTTTTGAGGACAGTTATCATTAGTCATTAAATTGTTACAGATAGATGAAAAGTACTCAAAAAATAATCGATAATGATAATTATGTACGTGAGTAAATTTTTTGATTGTTAATTGTAGTTTTTAAAACATAAAATACGTAAAATTTTTACATATTTTCTTTTTACTTGTACTAATTTTTTATGTCAAGGATTAATTAACTGTTTCTGGTCAAATTAAAAAAAAAGGTGTCCAGCTATATACGTATTGCTAAGACATGGAAGATAAAAAAAAACTTGATTATTGCTAGAATAAATTGGAAAAATCTAATACTCAAATATTAAATTGGCACGTGGTTAATGTGGATAACTGAAGTCATTAACTTTTCATTTTAAGATAAAATAAAAATTCAAAATAATAATACATATATAGAATAATATGGAAAGTTTGACGTGTTACAAAGATAATCAACCCGTATGTTATAATCATCATGTATTTGTTTCAGACATTATTATCATCGTTTAGTTATATGTATGGTTTGCATTGTATACGTTCACCTGCCGCATAAAATCTATCTATATAATAAGTTTTTCGATAGTAATAAAAAAAAAAAACTTTTCATTTACTTCTACTAGATATACAAAGAAACAAAAAGTAACCATTGCTGAGTGTATAACAGTAATCCGCAGTCAATGCCCATGCAGGAGCTGCAAGAGTTGAACGACGGGGCCATACTTGGCCCAGCACTGGGGATCCTAGCTTTGGCACACCTATATTGGCCCATGCTTGGCTCAAGATTGGGTACTCAGTCCTGGCCACCCCAATCATTACCCGAGCTTGGGTCAAGACTAGGTTCCCCGGTCTTGGACATTCAATGGCAATCCAGGGTTGGGCCAGGACTAGGTAACCTAGCCTTGGCTGTTACAATGATTACCCGAGCTTGGGCCAAGACTGGGTGCCCCTGCCTTGGCTGCCCAATGGCAACTCAGACTTGGGCCAAGGTAGGATTATCCAAGTTTGCCTATACTTATGGTTCAATAAGTAGATCATAAAAATATATCAGATCAACATTAGTAGGTTCGTCCAGTATTAGCTACCGTTCAGACCCGGCAATCAGGAGGACGGCAGTTCGCGCCCAGAGCCCAGCAGAATTTTCACTGAGTTTTTTCCACATCATTTACCTCCCTTAGATAGTTTAAACGTTAATAATCATGAACTTAAATGAAAAAAACATAAAAGTTTTTTTTATTTAAATTTATGTGTTTCGTCGATGCATGGGCCAGGTCTGGCAACGAAGCATAAGCCAGGCCTGGCAACCAGGATCGGCCCAGTGTTACCATTCCAGACTTCTACCAAGGCTGGCTACAAGCTTGGTCCAAGGTTCTACATACTTGGGCCAAGGCTGGGCCCGTCGTACTTTCCTCTCTGGGTGAGCGTGTTTCGGTGAACAATTATAAGTATAGTAAAAAGCATATTTTACTTCATACACATATTTTTTATATTGATTATAGATGACTGTTCTGCACTAGCGATAATTACTGTTTTTTGTTTCCGTGAATGTGATTAAAAATATTAATTTAAAAAATGCCACACGCATCGTGAATATATTGTTGTTAAATTACGTGTAATATAAAACTTGATATGAGGTAGAAGGGTAAAGGGTAAAAGATAGGAGTAAACATACTATCACACAATATATACATATGAAAATTTAAAGTGGTAGACCTCGAGCAATACTTAAACAAATAAAAGAATAAGAAGAGGAATCCTCGCGACAGGACATAGACATGCATACCACACGCCATATGACAACAAAAGATTATTCTTTTATGTTATACAACCTTCCTCTTTTTTTCCTTTCATGCTCTATACTCGAACTCTATATACAACTTCTATATTCTATACTCTACAGTACAAGATCATCTTTCTATTGATGTATTATTTATTACTAAAGACTTTTTTTTCTTGTTATTTTTACATACAAGCATGCAATAAACGTTTTTTTCTTGTCGCATTTTATGTGCGAAAATATTTATGTCAGCAATGTACATAAAAAAAATATTTTTTCCAGAGAAATTATTCTCGTTTAAAATGCTATAATGTCATAGTAAAGCCGGACCATGTTGGCCACCTGGTGGAAATTGAAGTAAACACATGAAAAATTACGATAACCATAGTAAAATTTTCAGTGGTTACAATAATTTTTACTTATACAACTGTAAATTTTACTATGGTCATACGCGGTAAAAATTACCGGGGTAAGTCCAAGCGGTGTACGCGTTAAAATTTTCGGTATTAAATTTCAACACCGAAAGCGGTATGAAAATATTTTATGTGTAAATATTTTTACTGACTCGATCTCTACAGTTAAACAGTGTGCGTGTGTGTGCCAAAAAAATGCCATGAAATTTCAAATATTTCTTGTAAAATCGATTTAAGAACATTTGATTGAAATTTAAAATCATCACTGAGATTGTAAATAATTTGTTTTAATATTTATTAACTATTTAGTGGTTATTTTTTTTAGTGTGAATATTTGACTGATGGGATTATCGAAACAAATATTGATAAGACTGCTCCGGTTCTTCTAATTACCCTTGCGGTCTCAAATATATTCTGGAACCACTCTGGAACCAGAGTCAGAATGGAACCATGCTGCCCAGCGTGATTCCAGAACGGTTTTGTGCCCTTTTTTAAGAGTGATACCAGACTGAGAGCATATCCAAAGTATTCCCAGAGTGTGTTCAGAGTAATTCAAGAGTATAAATTCAGAGTGAATCCAGAGCAAATTTTGAGCACATCCAATGTAAGTCTAGAATGAAACGAGAGTGTTTCCAGAGTAAAACCAGAAAGTTTTCAGAATGAATCTAAAGTGTTCTTTAGAGTGGAACCACAGTTTAACCAGGACGAATCTAGAGTGGAACCGAAGTGAATTACGCGTGTCCTCAGGGAGTATCCAGAGTAAATTAAGAGTAAAAATTTAGAGTGAATCCCGGAAAAAGTTTAACAAAAAAAATTTTAAATAATGCTCAATTACATTTACAAAAATTATATTTTGGAATGTTCAGAAAACATTTAAAAAATTAAATTTTTTTTTGTATAATTTTAGGGGTATACCTCGTTTTGACTCCCCTTCCCTATATCTTAAAATATATAAAAGTACATGTATGAAAATATTTAAAAAATATACTTCAAGTACATAATAAATATATAATTTTGTTATATTATTTTTCTTATGTAACAATCATCAGAATATTATTTCCTTGTTTTACTTATTTATAAATGATAAAGTTATCATTTATAAATTAAATTATGTTATGGAATAGTTAATTAAAAAAAAAAAAAATAATAATTTTTTTGGTGTTTGATACTTTTTAATATTACGTCAAAATTTATTTAATACTTAGTTGTTAGTATAATCTCATTTTAAAGTAAGACTAATATTCTTTAAAAATTTTATAAATTCAAATCGTTATTAATAATTTTAAATAGGATTATTTAATTTCATAAGATCAAGTTTTTTAAATACGAATGTAAAAATTTTAATTTATTTATTTGTTTATATTACTTAAAACCCTACAAGTTAGATTTAAAAATCAATAACAGTTTCTAAAATTTAAAGAAACTAATCTTTTAAAATTAAGGATTATAATTCGAAATTTAAAAATCATTTTGAATTTTACAGAAAAACTTATTTAAAATTTAAAAATTTTATATTGAAATTCAGTAGGTAGTTTTGAAATTTCATAAGCAATTTTGAAAATTATAATTTTATCATTTTAACATTCAAAATAAATATTTGGAAAATTATGTGGCTGATATTAAAATTCATTAATTAAACTTGAATTTTCATGATGGAGTTTTGAAAATTAATTGACAATGATAACGGAAATTTTAGTGACAATTGTATTTGTTAATTGCTTCGAAGACATTTCATGAAAATTCAAGGTGAAATTTCAAACAGTGTGTGTGGATATTTTATGCGGTTTATAAACGTTCCAAAGCCAATACTCTAAGCAGACTCAGTTTACCCCGCTTCTACAGCGATATTACACCGCCTTTGCACCGGTTTAATACCGCCAAATTACGCCTCCTACACCGATGTTATATCATTTTAACACCGCGCGCAGTTAAATTGAGTTTATTTAACACTGCTCTTTTTACAGTGTAGTAGTTATGTTGCATGTGTTTATTTCAATTTCCGTCAGGTGGCCAACATGGCCCGGCTTTACTACCCTGTGGAAAAGCTCTCATAAATTCTGATAAAATATTGAATATTTTTTATGAGAATCTATGAGCTTCGAAAATATCTATGAGATTTAAAAAAATTCTCATATGAATTTTTATGAGAATCTATGAGTCAAAGCTTTTGATGTTTTCCTATCATGATTTCCGTACTAGATTTTTAAAAGAATGAGTAAGATTTTTTAATTTATGAGATTTTGTGACTCGAATTCCGCCAACGATTATGAGATTCAATAAGTACTTTCATTTCTATAAGATTGTTACAGTTTATTCTAATGTATTTTCAATAAGAATTGATCAGGCGAATTCCGATGTTATAATACTTACAAAATCTCAATAAGATTATTTTTTTATACGAAATTTTCAGAATTTATAAGTTTTAGTAAGAGTTATCCTAGGAGATAATATCTTATTGAATATCATAAAATATTTGTCATATTTTATGAGAAAATATTTAACATGTATTTCTTCGAAATTTTATGAGATTGAATCAGGAATCACATGGACAAATGCAGACCTTTTTCTCATAAAAATTTTATGAGAATTAGTAAGAAAATCTATAATCGAATTAACTTGTAAAAACTTAAAAGATTTAATTTTTATTTAAAAGCTATGTGATTTATGAGTTTTTGTAAGTTTTAGTTAGAAGGCTATTACTTATAAAATATTATGGAGTACTTATGAGATTTTATAAATAATTTCCATTCACATAAAATATTAATTTTATCAGATTCATTCAAAAATAATTGCTTAACTTCATTTTTGTTTTATAAGAATTTACACCCAAAATACTAATATTATCACTATTTCTTGTACTTTAAGTATTTTAACTGTTCTGAGATGAGTGAAAATATAAGTTTTTATGTGATTTTTTACAAACCCAGTAATGTATCTTGCCCCATTTTTTTTTTTTTTGGTGCAAGATACATTATTTTTTTGTAGTGATATTGCATTTTTTTGGTTCAACAGAATAAAATTTCTCGGAACAAGTACTATTCTTTTCACGCAAGTTTTTTTGTATTCTCCGACCAAAATAACAAAAGTTGTTTAAGCCAAGAGAAAAAATTTCTCGGGAGAAAAGATCGATATGGAGAAGGGGAAAGTCACCGGTGCTAGGCAGCAGCAGCGGGAGTAGTTCGGTGCTCGCCACGAGATCGCGCCTACGATTTGTAGTGTCCCTGGTAAGACATTTATTTCAGAAGTGTTATATTCCAAATTTCAATACGATTTTATTCGAGTACTCCTGTCATTTGACAGACCAACAAGTACCTGTTTGGGTTGTACTATGGTATATCCCATAATACATCATGACTTTAATATTTAATATTAATGTTTACTTGAGTAAATTTGATGAATAAATAAACGGACTCAATTTCATAGATTTTTCGTGAATAGATTGCTAAAGATTTTCCGCGTAAATACTCATACAAATATTCTTGAGTATACATAATAGAAACTTTTTGAATTCATGCTAAAAAATTCAATAATTTAGCATATAAACTATATGGAAAATAACTGTACTCACATTGATTAATCAGTATCAAATCTTGTATGATTACTTTAGAAATCGTCTCATACAATCTTATTCATTTCCAAAATCTACTCAATTGTAAACTTTACATTTTTCGAAAACTTATAAATACTTATAATTACAATATTACAGCTTCTGTTTCTTATAGATTCTGATAATTTATATGAGAATTTTAAGAAAAAAATTTTTTTGATGCACCATCTATGAGAAAATAATTGTATCAGAATTTTTGAGATTTTTCGTGGACAAATACTGATCGTTTTCTCATAGCCAATTTTTTTTTATGAGATTTTATAAGACCTTTTCCACAGGGTACGACACCATAGTATTTTAAACGTGAATAATTTCTCCGTGTATCGTTAGTATTTTGTATTTATCAAATAAAAAAGATGTCAGAATTAATACGCAGTTGAGTAGAAATAGGAAAATTAAGAGGCGAAAAATTTAATTTTAAAATCTTTTTATAAATTACGAAAAAATAGTGTATTATGATTTTATTATCAATCGACTGTAATTTCTGAACTATTTTGGTAAATGTTCTGTTATTTTTTTTTTAATTGTACAAAAATACAACCAGTCGTCAAAGTTAATACAAATTAAATTTTTTTTATATAATTTTCTTCATATAAATTATATCTTTGTTCCCTACGTATAACCCTCTATCTTTTTGCATTAATTATCATTTAAAATACTTGCGATATTTTATACTCAATTGACAACCATATTGTCCACAAAAATACCCATATGTTACAATAAATATATTTTTGCGTAATTTATGTGCCGGTTTAAACGATCAACACCCTCAACTCTCGATAGCTATATTAAATGAGGGTCAATTTTATTTTATTTCAATAAAATTCCGTCACTCGACACAACATACATATACCAGCTTAATTATTTATTTATATCATTTATTGTAATGTATGGAAATTTATTATCATTTTTTACTATTTTTATTAAATTCCCGTAAGTGCGCGTACGCATATTAAGTGATATATATATATTCTACGCGTGCACGTTCTTATATATATATATATATATATATATATATATATATATATATATATATATATATATATATATATATATATATATATATATATATATATATATATATAAGAACGTGCACGCGTAGGAGTAGACAGAAGAGCAAAGTTTAAAATATGTATTAAAAAAGGGGGTTGTACCGAAAAGTGATGACGCTATTAAACGTAACACCAGTTGCATAAAAAAAAAAGACCCGTCTATAATTGCTTCAATTACATATGCTAATTTACTGATTCATCCCTTGTTTATTTTAAAATGGAATATTACTAAATAACTCGATTGCACATTATATATAGTTTTTTTTTTATTCACCCTCTGCCACAGTTTTATAACATACATAAATTTTTTAAAACTTTTACTAAATTTTATATTAAAATTTCATCAAGATTTTTTCAAAAATATTTTTCAGTCTGTGCAAAAAAATCTAAAAAATTTAATGAAATACAAATAATTAAAAATAAAAAAACGCTTAATCCTTAGAAGCATAATAACGTTAAAAAACAAAAATTATAATTTGAACCTTTAAAAACGAAAAATTCGTGTTTGTTATCAGAAATTAAACGTCTATAACATTGACAGTCGAACATAAATCGTTGTGCACAACAATATAACGTGGATGCTGGGAGGATTGAAATACAGATTAATCGACATGGTAAATCTGTTTATCAGTTTGACGTCATAAACACGCCCCTTGTGGTCGTGAATCCCGTGAATCTGGTGCTACGTATTGTCTCTAACTTGGTATAGCAGTACAAAGGCCACAATCGCCACAATACAAAGCCACTTTAGTTCACATCATGTGTATAATTGTCACATTACCCCCCACACACACACATATATGCCCTTATATATCCATACACATATATATGTATACATATGTATAAGGGACTCGGTAGATAATTATTCCATGATGAAAATACCTGGACTACTCTCTCTCTCCTCTATTTTTTTCTATATATATATATTTATATATATAGAAAGAGAGAAAATATATATATGTAGTCAAAACTTATCTGATTAAACATAGTTTATCTGCTTACTTATATGACTTTAGATAAATACGTCAAAGCTTAATATATAATACCATTAATGAACTATAAAATATATACAGCAGCCGTGATCTGATATAGTATACAGTCCAATAAGGATTTAAAATACATGCCGAGGTAAAAAATTGAAATCGTTTTGAAATTTTGTGGAGTTGTTCGAAACAATATAAACAACGAGAAGAAAAATTGTTATCCAGAAAAAATCCGGTGTGACTATTTTTTATAAACAAAAACGCTTTGTTCACCGCGACCGCGATAAACAGCTCTAAAATAAAAACTATTCATCTGATTAGATTGGTCAAACTTTCATTTTGAAGGAAAGGAATCATAAAAACTGTGTACCAAATTTTGAATCAAAATCTTTGTGAGTAATAAATTAAAGTTAAAATCGCAAATTTAAAAACAATTGGCTATCTATGTAACAAATATTTATATTTTTGTATAGCTATGTATAGCTATGCGCATATTTTTGTAGAGAATAAAAATATACTTCTTTTGAGCTTTGGCTGAGCTCGATAGCTCAATTTGCAAAAAAGTTAGTGTAGAAAAAAATTTTTTTTTACAAATCTTTTACTCCTAGGGAAAAAATCGTAGCGTATAACAAAATTAGAGAATACGCCAGGAAAGATTAAATTTAAATGTTATAACCTCCTCGTCCCTTTAAGGCTCATGTATAAGATAGGAATGTATAATAGTGTATTAATAGATTTTTGACATATATATATAATAGAGTGTCCAAAAAAAAAAATCGGTCTATCGGTTAACCCTACGGGCCAGCCCCAAAACTTCCCGCTTTTTTCGAGCTCGTTGAGCTCAAAAACATTATTGTGAGTACATTTTCGAGCTCGATAATACTTTTGTATGCCATTGTTTTCAAAAAAAACATTTTTCAGCATTTCTTTCTCCCACGATATCTCGCGAACGAATTAATCGATTTTGATGGTTAAGGTGACAATCGGCGTATTTCATTGAGTTCTAGAGCTGATAAAATTTTGAAATCGAATAATTCAATTTTTTTGTAGATATCCGAAAAAAAACGGTTTTCACGATTTTTTTAATCAACGATATCTCGTGAACGAATTGACCGATTAAGACGGTTGAGGCAGCAATCGACGTGTTTTATCAAGTTCTAAAGCTGATCAAATTTTGAAATTGACTTATCGAGTCGTTTTTGAAAAATTTCAAAAAAACCAAAAAAAAAATTTCTTTTGGTTTCTTTCGTCAACGATTTCTCTTGAACGAATGAACCGATTTTGATGGTTGAGGTGGCATTCGACGCGGCTTATAAAGTTTTAGAGCTGATTAGATTTTGGAATCAATTCATCGAGCAAATTAAAAGTTATCCAAATAAAACATTTTTGAAAAAATTTTATTTTTGAAATATCTCTGAACGCACCCTACCGATTAAGTTCAAATTTTTACGGCTTCGATATTAATAAGCCGCGTCGAATGACACCTCAAAGATCAAAATCGGTTCATCCGTTCAAGAGTTATGAATATTTACATACATACATACGTACGTACACACATACATACACTCGGACATCATCGTGAAATTAGTCAGGATAGCTTCCTAGAACCTCAAAACGTCAAAATCTGATAGAAATTCGGTTTTTGCAAATCGGACCGAAACCAATAACTTCCCGAATTTTTGAAAATTTTCAATTTTCTTAGCGGGAAGTTAAAAAATCTTTATTTTTTAACGTCTCATGGGCTCAAAAGTTACTTCATATGATAAAAAGAATTCTCAAAAAATTTCAGCCAGATATCTTTAAAATTGAGCTATCACAAAGGGGGACCCTCTTTTCCATTTAAAATACACGCGAAAATTTTTCAATTTAGTTTTTCGTTATTAAGACTATGAAAAAAATTTTTGTTTTTAAATCCTGCCTAGTATTCATTTGTAGAGAATTAAATTCTCTACAAAAAAGTGCTGATGCATTATGTACGTCAAACGAACTGGGAAAAAGTTACGGGGCTTCAAAAATCAACAAAAATTTAGTTTACTCAGTGTTAAATTTTTTTTATTATTTTTCATTCTTATTGCATCAAAAAATCTTTTTTTCAAATTTTGACGAGCATGCTCGTGTAGGAAATTCAATTTCCTACAAAAAGTATCTGATATCATATATACTTCAAATGAATGAGAAAAAAGTTACAGGGCTTTAAATGTCAATGAGAAGTGAAGTTTCAAAAATGTTAATTTTTAACCTGTCGGGTTCCAATCTTTCCGTGTATGTTTTACCGGCCTAACAAATTTTTAGAGCTCGAAGAGCTCAAAAATTTACAAGTAATTATGTTTTCGAGCTCGAAAACAGCGGGAAGTTTTGGGGCTGGCCCGCAGGGTCAGGCGGTTTTCAGATTTTTTGATCTTAAATGTCAACGGAAAGTGAACTTAATTTCCGATAGCTTAAAATCGGGCTAAGTTATAGTAATTTAAAAGAAAAAGTTATTCGATTAACATACTTTTTAAATGGTAAAACTTTGATGCTTGAGAGTAAGTACTTAAAATTAAAATTAAGAGCTGAAATTTTCAGGGAATTTTTTTCTCATCATAAACAACAAAATTTTTTTGTGTCCGTTAAAAAAAAATAATGTTCATTTCAAACGAAGCACTTTAATATACATATATGAGAAAAAGGGGAACGGGACTGGATAGAGTAGGCAAAACAGGGTGTACCCCCAAAATTTTATAAAAAAAAAATTTTATTTTTAAAATGTTTTTTAAGCATTCCAAAATCACTTTTGTAAATATAATTGAGCATTATTTTGAATATTATTTGTTAAACTTTTTCAAAAATCGAGTGTCAGTCGAAAAATGTTAATGGCTTTTGTTTTATGATAAAAACCAGTAAAACATTTTCTGTATGTGAATTACTTACCAAAAAATTTTATTTAATATACAGAAATTTTTTTTTTCACCTTTTTCAGGGGGTCAAAAGTGAAACTTTTTTTGTTTTAACGGCAACTGAAATTTTTTTTTATCTACTTTAAATATCATTGAAATCAATAAGATTTAGCGTATTTAAGTTCTCGAAACCTTATATATAGTATTTCCTTAAGTACCCCGCCCCCCCCTTCCCCTATATATAATGTAACGAATGTGATATTAATTTATAAGTTACCAGTTACTACAATATATATATATATATATATATATATATATATATATATATATATATATATATATATATATATATATATATATATATATATATATATATATATATATTGTGTATAATACACTGTAAAAATCGGGAGTGAATCCGGAATGAATCCGGATTTAATTTCAATCCGAATTCACTTCGCATTCACTCCACCACTCGGAGTTCCGAAGTTTAAAAAAAAATCACTCCTCATGTGGATTGGGAGTTTTTTTTATATCGGATTGATCTTGGAAGGACGCGGATTTTATTTCACTCCCAATTCACTCCGGTCTGGAGTTTTTACATTTAAATGAATTTATATTAAACTGTTGAACAGTGCTGTGTGTGCGAGTGCGTGTGTGTGCGAGTATGTACGAGAGCGTGTGTGTGAGGGTGCGTACGTACGGGTGTCTGTGTGCGAATGTGTGTGTGTGCGTATCAGCTGATCAGTAATGTAATACGCTTGTTTTTACTTCGATTTTATTTAGTGGAATTATTTTTTATTAATAATATTTTCAAAACTCCTCTCCGGAGAAAATTTCACTCCGAGGGGTGTGAATAATTAAAAATTCATTCACTCCGCATTCACTCTGGAATTAATCTGCATTCACTCCGCAAATTTTTTACAATGTAGAAGGATCTTTTTAGTTTATTTAATATTATTAAATTTATAGATAAACGTAAAACAAATCTTTTTGCACAACTACAAAATAAATTATGTATATACATTTACGGAATTTTTCCCATGGCAAGATCAGTAATGTGGGTTAATTCACTGAAGAGTGCGTAACATTTTATGGGGGCAGCTTTTTATATATATGTACATACATAAAAACACGAGTTACCCCCCAGTGTGATCAGCAATATGTTAGTACTTTTCAAGTAGTTTATAAACATATCCTTATATACACGTATACCTTTGCTTCATATTAAAATTTAAGTATGCATTAGTAATAATTCAAAGACTTAAGTCTATGTCAAAATTGACAAATAAAAATATTCAAAATTTAAAATTAGACATTTAGACTATTTTTCTTTATGCACATATAGAGCCTAAAAAATACCTTTTTTTTTATTGTTCAAAACAAAAAAAAATTATTTGATCAAGTGAAATAGTCAGTTTAAACTTTCAAACGTTTAAATAAATGAGAATAATTGAAATTATATTATTTTTAAAATTTAGATACTTAACGTTACGAGTTGGGAAAGATTTATATTATATTATATTATATATATATATATATATATATATATATATATATATATATATATATATATATATATGCCTATGTCGCCGTTTAAGGATGTTACATAGTGTATAAGTGATGATAAAAATGAAGAGGGTAAGATGGTAAGTTATTTTATTGAGAGCCAGAAAGAGAAAGCCTATAGTCTCTTTGAACCCTAATGCACACCATCAAACCATATCAACAGAGTTAGGGTGTCTCTTTGATTGCTGTGGGAAAAGATTCCACGAACAATCTCATTTTATTTATTCTCCAGTCCTTTTTTCACTCATTCATTTTATAAACATAAGACATATAGATCCTTTATTTACCTTATTGAACGAATCTTAATTTCTTGAAGAAAGAAAAAAGGTAAAGTACAAGGAAAGATAAAAATTAAAAAAATTTAATCTTTACAATTTAAACAAATTTTTTTTTGCAAAGAAAAATTTAGTATAAATACAGTATAATGTTTATTTGAAAGATACGTGAAACGTGTAATTTGATAGGTGGTGTATATTAAGGGGTTATTATCAACAAATGTGTTCAAACATATAGGGTGTCACCCTGACAAACAAAGACTTAAAGAATCGATGCCATCTACTAGTAAGTACACTACCTAATATGCACTAAACTACATACTAATAGCATATATACCCTTAATGTCAACAATTTCACCCTGTAATCCTTTTATGTACATATTTAATATTATTATTAAATATAATTATTATCATTATTTAAAATCAATTTTTCATCATTGATTTTTTTTTAACGTCCCGCTGTAACAATTGAAAATTTTCAAAAAAGGGACGTTATTAGTTTCGGTCTGATTTTCGAAAATCGAATTTTCATCAGATCTCGACGTTTTGAGGTACTACGAGGCGGTGTGTGTGTGTGTGAGAGAGAGAGAGAGAGAGTAAACATTTGTCTGACGATATCTTTGGAATGAATCAACTGATTTAACTGTAATTCACGGCAATCGAAAGGGCTGAACAAAACTTAGAACCCGTTAAATTTTGAAGTCGAATGGTCAAGTATGCTTGAACTATAGTTTACAAGTTATACAAAAAATAAAAATTAAAAAAAAATTTTTTTAAAGTATTTTTTGCATAACTCATAGGGAAGTTTTGAGGTTGACCCACAAGATCAACCGCTTTTCACATTTTTTTGGATATGTATTACATACATTACTGGAAAAAAATTGCAAAATTTTATTTGAATAAAAATATTTATTGCTTTGTGGAAAAAAACATAATTTTTTGTTTTATACAAAGAATCAAAAACACTTTTCAAACATAAATATAAAAAAAGGAAAGAATAAATTTTCTTTTTTTTTTTTTTTTTTTTTTTTCAGGAATTCTACTATACTGAAATAATATAATAATAAAGTCAAATCTATATAAGTCTCCTGGGGCTAAAGGATTATCGCAAAAGCTCATACATCATTTTTAGTGAAAAATGAAAATCGAGAGGATGTTTTGAATAAGCTGATTGAATGGAAAACTCTTGACTTGATGTTAAGTTTAGCTGTAAATTTCATTGAATTTTAATAAAAGAGAAGTAAGTAAAAATAAAAATAATTGTTTGCGGTTGGTTTTGGCACGCGCCTGCTCTAAATTTAAAAAAATGAATAGCTGTATTAAAATAGTCAATTGTTGTTATCCTGTCATAGAATATGATCGACAGATACTTTTCTCAAACTGAATTCAATTCGACTTAATAATCAAGAGTATATCTATCTATATATAGAGATTATTATTGTTGTATGTATATTGAGTCGATGCATTGGAGCATCACACGTGTGCGTTACATATCATATATACATATATACGTCTATGTGCAGACGTTAGAGGTAATTTTATACTCAAGTGAACATATGCTAACTGACATGTCTAAAGTTATGTTCTAATGAGATTATAAATATATATTTTTATTAATAATTCTTTAGATTATTTTAATTTATACAGATATAAGCTAAAATTTTTTATTCGCTAAAACAGTGTATTATTTTCAGTGCGATTTTTTTATTAAAAAAACGAATTAATCAAAAAAATGCTATATATAATCACTTCAATTCTCAAAAGAAATAAAAAACTTTAAATGATTAATTTTTTTTTTTTTTTTTTTTTTTTTTTTTTTTTTTGTTCAAGTATACTTATATTTGTACTGTCAAGTATCTAGAATAACAATTTAGTAAATTTTCATGGTGGACACGTGACTATAAAGTTCGACACGTGGTCTAAAACCACCAGGTGGCCATAATGGTCACGCATCACATCATTAAATGCTGATATGATGATAACACGCTTTTTAACTTGACTCTTAAATACTTAAATATACTCTTCAATACACCAATTCTTCTTTATTAAAAATGATAGAAAAAAAAAATTATACATTTAATTTTATTTGTTATTACTTAAGGGTAAAGTATAAGGATAAATTTACATCGATGAGTTTGATGTACGTATTATGAAAAAAAAAATCGTGGGAAGTGATTTAATAAAGTTGGAACAATTTCAAAGAAAAGAATAGAAGAAGACACTTAATACTTTTACGTATATTTCATGGGAATCGAAATGGATTAATCGGTGTCACATATGGATGTGGGCGGTTTGACGTACCAATAAGGCATGACGTGACCGATCAGCTTTATTTTATTTTATTATTTTTATATGATCACCGACATTATCCTGTAAGTATAAAATTTGGCTTCCGTAATAAATTATTTACACGAAAGTCACTACACGAGATTATTAATTAATAAAATAATTATTAAAACATTTAAATTATTAATAAAAATAATACCAATTATTATTATTTAGATATAAAATAATAAATCATTTGAAATAAAACATATGTATTTAAATAATATATATTTGAGCATTTAAATGAAGAGATGACCGATAGTAATGAAAGGGTAATTTTTAAAAAATCGCAAAATTTATTTACTTAACGCGTGCCAATCGAACGTTTTGTAGGATCTTCACCCCGGGGTGTCACTAGTCAACTCACTTTTAATATTTAAGGGTTACATTGTCCTATTAACGGATATAAATTATTTAATTTTATGCAACACAATAAATCTGCTCTTGAAATCCCCTCTCAATAGATGTTTAGTCTCGTAGTGTCATATATTACTGAGAAAATATACACGTACTTTTTTTTACTTATTTTTTTTTAAATAAAAAGAAATAATTAACATTGACCGGAAAAAATTCTCACGCAGTCAGAAAGAGTTTATAATAAAAAAAATATAAATGATATAATATTTTGGATCCCACACGTTTAATAGTAATAGAGTAATCGGTAAAAATGTTTTATTTCAATAAAAGTATATACGGTATACGGGTATACTAATATTCTCTTGAAAAGTAGTTACAAAAAATAGCTACATACTATTTTTTATAAGGATTTTTTTTTTTCAAGCCATTGAATTTTGAAACTGTGACAACAAAGTCAGGTAAAAAATTAAATGATCCCGTATCATATAAAACTATTTTGTGTTATGTATGTAGTTGACGGATAATATGTACATATAGCTCGACAATAAAAAAAATTAGGGGCTAATATGAGTAAAAGTATAATGACACATTTTCTTTTTTTAATTTGTGTCGAAAAATCAGACTTTAATATGCTAGGTCTAATACATATGATGATTCGAGAGGTTGTTTTGAAAGTATACTTTTTATTAAAACAATGCAAATTAATCTACATCAACACTTAAAAATTAAGTTATAATTTTTTATTTTATTATAAGAAAAATAAAATCTCACTAGTTTAATTGTGATGCATATGGAGCATTCCACGCTAAATCAACCACTTTTGACCCCGACCCCTTCCGATTTGGCTGAAATTTTTTTTTCCTTTTCTAACCCGTTAAAATCATTTTTCAGAAAATTTTCAAATTTATTTACCCAACCCAAAAAAATTTAGGAACTTTTCAAAAAAAAGGCTTTTATTTTTTGAATAGCTATAACTTGTTCAAAAATTGAATATTAAAGATTTTTTTTTTTTTTTTTTTCAAAATTTTTGTCTTTGAATAAACTTTTCAGAAATAAACACAAAAAAATTTTAAAATAGTAAACTCCAGGAAATTTTCGGCTTTTTTGAGAAAAACCGTTATTTTCTCAAGGTTCGCCATTTTTTATTTTTTTTTTATTTTCTCAAAAAAAACTTCGATTATTAATTCTGCGATTATTCCCACCGATCCCAGAGTGGGCCGACTTTCCCTTCTATTTTTTTTATTAATTAAATATGTTAATTTTAATATTTATTAAATCCTTATTTTAATATTAACCTTATTAACTTGAATTGGAAGCAGCTTCATCGAAATTGTAATAATTTCAATGTATCAGAGGAATGATTCCCATATGGTAGCATTGACAGCGCTACCATTCAAAATCGGACAAACTACCACGTCAAATAAATAATAGGGCTAAAAAAATTGCTTTACCATGCTACATAGTATTAATTACTATGTTACATTGATTACTTATTCACTTCTCTTCATGAACATTTCAAAAATGTTGTTGAGTTTTCCAAAGCTTAGAAAAATACTAGTGTTGAAAAAATATTATTCTAATTTAGAGTTTTAATTATTTAAATTCATTTTTAAATATTACTGATTGATCCTATAATAATAAAAATGAGATGAAATGTATTATACACTGTAAAAAATTCGCGGAGTGAATGCGGATTAAATCCGGAGTGAATGCGGAGTGAATGAATTTTTAATTATTCACTCCCCTCGGAGTGAAATTCACTCCGCAGGGGAGTTTTCGCGGAGTAGATAATTTTTTATTAATTTAATCCCTCCGGAGTGAAATTTAATCCGGAGCGGAGTTTTGAAAATATTATTAATAAAAAATAACTCCACTCAATAAAATCGAAGCAAAAATTCGCGTATTACATTAAGATCAGCTGATATGCACACACATACGCACATACATATTTAGGCACACAAGCGCACTCGCACACACACGCACGCAAAAATTTGCACACATTTGCACACATTTGCACACATGCACACATTTACACACACGCACACATTTGCACACACGCACAAATTTGCACACATTTGCACACATGCACACATTTACACACACGCACACATTTGCACACACGCACAAATTTGCACACCTGCACACATGCACTCATTTGCACACACGCACACAAACACCTGCACACACACCCAAACACACACATGCACGCAAACACACACTCTCACACATACACATTGTTTAGCAGTTTAATATAAATTTATTTAAGTATTAAAACTCCGGACCGGAGTGAATTGGGAGTGGAATAAAATCCGCGTCTCTCCGAGATCACTCCGCTAAAAAAAAACTCCCAATTCACTCCGCATGCGGAGTGATTTTTTTTAAAACTCCGGAACTCCAAGTGGCGGAGTGAATGCGGAGTGAATTCGGATTTAATTTCAATCCGAATTCACTCCGGATTTTTTACAGTGTATGAATCTTCTTTTCCAAATACTTGATCGGCTGAAAGTAGCATAAAAATATATACACGATTTACACAAAAATATACGTTAAAATAAATATATATATGAAAAGTTACGCGCGCGCATATGCGCGAAACATGAAATCGAGTAAAAATTAATAATACAAAAATAAATAATATATTTATCATTTTTTTTTTTATTCCTATTATTGAATATCATCTTAATTAAACTCAATTTAAAATCTTCACCCTTACCTTTAATGAATTTGAATTAAAGTACAAAGCAATTTAGTCTCTCGAAGGGTTTCACCATGAAAAAAGTTGTATACTAAAAAAAAAAAAAAAACAACTGTCTCAAACGTATAAATTATTATTTCGTAGAATTTAATTAAACATAATATTGAATGACGCAATCGTCTGTATAAATAAACATTAAAATATATTATACTTGAAGATTTCCCATGGATAAGAAAAGACAAAATACTAGAAAATTCACATTACCGATAAACCGATTACTACCGTGGCCCTACCCTATTTAAGTTTTTTTTTATCATATATACTTTCTGTAATTTCTACCCTCTATGATTAAAAGGCTAACGTGTGTTTTTTTTATTTGAGTATTTAGTATGTAATTGATAAGATCAAATGCTTTTGTATAATTTATGTGGGATAATTTCTTAGATGTACTATCAAATTATGTATAATTTTATTCGCAAGTTATCTTTTAAACTAAAAATTTTAACCAAAATTTTTCGGATAACTATTTTCAAAACTTAAGAGTAAACTATAGGGATTAGATGATAATAAATTTGATGATAATAATAATAATAATAATAATAATAATAATAATAATAATAATAATAATAATAATAATAATAATAATAATAATAATAATAATAATAATAATAATAATAATAATAATAATAATAATAATAACTAATACTTTTTAACGTGTGACCGAGGTTTTTAGTGAATAATCTTATCCTATATCCTTTTTCAACCACATAAACCCATACCACAGGTAAATTACCTTTACCTCGACTTAACACATAAAACCCATACCACGGGGAAAAACCGGAAACAGCCGGCACGAGTCTTCTTGTCATCACTTTCCTCTATACTCTAAACTTTTAGTTGCCAGAGAGGACACAAGCTGTGATGGTCCGAAACCCTTTCATCTGTCATAAATATCTTTCATATATTCATTTACCTGTCTAAAATATGACTAGTCATATTTTTTCTCCCGTTCTAATACGAAGTTATCAATAACATACTTTAAATTCACTTAAAGTATAAAATCGTTCATCTGAAAATGGTTAGAATAGCTTTCTATGATCTCAAATCATCGAAATCTGATAAAGGCTCGATTTTCGAAAATCGGACCAAAACCAATAACTTCCTTTTTAACTTCCCGCTAAGAAAATCGACGATTTCCGAAAAATTGGGAAATTATTGTTTTCACCCCGATTTGCGAAAATCGAAATTTCATCAGATGTCGACGTTTTGAGGTCCTATAGGAAGCTATCCTGACTATTTTCAGAACGATGTCCGAGTGTCTGCTTGTATGTGTGTGTGTGTGTGTGTGTGTGTGTGTGTGTGTGTGTGTGTGTGTGTGTGTGTGTGTGTGTGTGTGTGTGTGTGTGTGTGTGTGTGTGTGTGTGTGTGTGTGTGTGTGTGTGTGTGTGTGTGTGTGTGTGTGTGTGTGTGTGTGTGTGTGTGTGTGTGTGTGTGTGTGTGGTGAAAATTTCAGATCATTTGTTCAAGTAGACTCGATAATATTGGCGAATTACAAACCAAAAATTTTTTTTAGTTTTTTATTGATTTCTTAGAAACGACTTATACGATCAACTTTAAAATCTAATCAGCTCTAGAACTCAATAAAATACGCCGATTGCCGCCTCAACCATCAAAATCGGTCAATTCGCTCCTGAGATATCGTTGGAGAAAGAAATGCTAAACCGATTTTTTTCGAAAACAATGGCACACAAAAGTATTTTCGTATCCACAACAATGTTTTCGAGCTCGAGGAGCTCAAAAACAGCGGGAAGTTTTGAGGCTGGCCCGCAGGGTCAACCGATAGACAGATTTTTTTTTAATTTTCAATTTTCATAGCAGAAAAAAATATTATATATCTATATTAGGGTGAATCATTTCCGCAAAAGTTTTTTTTATTTCAAGTCCTCAAGTAAAATCTCAATCTACATCGAAAAAAAAAAAAATTCTCACCAAATATGAGCTCTTAATTCCAATGCTAAGTACTTGCCATTTGATTTCAAAGATTTCCCATTTAAAATACACGTAAATTAAATTACTTTTTTTTTAACTTTCTAATTCTCAACGGCATTCCATGATATCAAAGCGGTTTTGGTCACAAATTGTAGTGTATTTAGTGTTCTTCAAAAGTGCCTATAGTTACTTAGCTGTAATTCTATAGCTGTTTTACTTGTGTCCGTTGTGGAACTCATTTCTCCTATGAAATTGACGTTTATTGGTTTGCAGAACATAAACCAATGAAAGTACATCAAAAATGTTGATAGAAATTTTATAGGAAATTTTATTCTCTTCGAAAAAAGTACTATGAGTCAAGTCGCTAAAGTCCATAGTTTCCGAATTATAACCATTTTAATAATTTGAAAAATAAAATATCAATTATAATTTTTTTTTTATATTTTATTTTTCAAATTATTAAAATGGTTATAATTCGGAAACTATGGACTTTAGCGACTTGACTCATAGTACTTTTTTCGAAGAGAATAAAATTTCCTATAAAATTTCTATCAACATTTTTGATGTACTTTCATTGGTTTATGTTCTGCAAGCCAATAAACGTCGATTTCATAGGAGAAATGAGTTCCACAACGGACACAAGTGAAACAACTGGAATTACAGCTAAGTAACTGCTTATAGGAAGAAACAATAGTCCCAAGCTTGGCCGAGGCTTGGCGCAAGACTTATTAACTCTGGGGAAAGCTTGAAATCCAAGCTTGGCCCAAGTCTGTCTAAGCATCGAAATGATAACACCCAGCCAAGCTTGAGTGACAGTGTTGTGCCAAGACTGCATCTTAGTATTGGCCCAATATCGAGAGCCAGTATTGTGCCAAGACTGTTGCTAAATAAGCACCTATGCTTATTAAAAATAAATTTAAAAAAAAAAATATATTAGTAGACATGTGCGTGATGGTAACATATGAAAATAAATTTGTACACAGAGAAATCAGGTGGATCGATGAAACTAATTTTTTTTTTTTGCATTTGCTGGGTCTCGAACCTGGTCCTTCATGACTGCTAGGCAAGCGTCTTATCCACTAGGCTGTTACGCTATTCACAGAAGCCAGGGGTTTTTAGGTACCATTTGTTATTTAGACTGGTAAACCAAGGCTTGTCACTTGTATAATAGCTGAACCTTGTCCCAAGACTGGCAAACGAATGCTTGTCACTTGAGTATTGGCTGAACCTTGTCCCAAGACTGGCAAACCAAGACTCGTCACTTGAGCATTGGCTGAACCTTGTCCCAAGACTGGCAAACCAAGACTTGTCACTTGAGTATTGGCTGAATCTTGGCCCAAGACTGGCAAACCAAGACTCGTCACTTGAACGTTGGTTGGATCTCGGACCAACCTTGGGAGGCCGAGCCTCGGTAGCCCAGTATTGTGCCAAGACTGGCCCCGTTGTCAATATTTTTTTTCCTACAAGGGTAAGTCGAATTCATATTCAATTTTGAGATTTTCTTACTTTTCCGGCGAAACTATCAGACCTATTACTAAATATTATTGGACCTTTTTTGTAGACAATTTTATTCCCTAGAAGTTATTTCTCATAAAGTTTTTTAGAATTGCGCATTGTTTTCTATTTATTTTTATTTTAATGTCAAGCTCATAAAAAAAATAGTCTTCTGATCGATTTTAAGAGCTTGACACAAAATTTACACCATTATAAGCTTCTGCGTATTTCAAAGAAGGTTTTTAGCTATGTATTATCATTTTGATGATAAAAACTATATTTCTTTCAAATATCATTTCAATAAATTTGTTCGATTATCGATCTTTTTTTTTTTCAAGTAAAACAAAAGAACATTATATATGGGACATTACCCGCGAAATCGACTATTTTCGAACCCGACCTTCTTCCACTAGGCTGAAAATTTTTTCCCTTTTTCTACTCGATCACAAACATTTCTTACAATTTCATCAAATTTTTTTACCTAACCAAAAACAAAAATTATAAATTAAAAAAAAAAAAAAAAGGTTTTTTTTTTTCAATAAGCTATAACTTTTCTAAAAATCGACTTATCAGGACGTTTTTTTAACTTCCCGCTAAGAAAATTGTAAATTTTCAAAAATTCAGGAAGTTATTGGTTTCGGTCCGATTTTCGAAAATTGAATTTTTATCAAATCTTGACGTTTTGTTGACTGTATGTTAAATTTGAAACGACAATTTGTTATCATGAATTTAAGTTAACCAATTGTTAACTTAAATTCAATAAAAACTCAACAATTTTTTTTTGTGCCGCTTGGGTACGTACGTATGTAAATATTCTGTAACTTTCGAACGGATGAACCGATTTTGATGGTCAAGGTGTCATTCGACGTGGCTTGTTGGATACTATAAGCTGTGGAAATTTGAGCTTAATCGGTAGGGTGCGTTCGGAGATATTTCAAAAATAAAATTTTTTCAAAAATGTTCCCATACGAAAAAAATATATATCCGGATATATCCGGGCCAATCTGCATATATAAGGCATACATTTTTATATATATCGTTTATATGCAGATTGGCCGGGATATATCCGGATATATATTTTTTTCGTATGGGTTTTTTTTTAATAACTTTTAATTTGCTTGATGGATTGATTCCAAAATCTAATCAGCTCTAAAACTTTATAAGACGCGTCGAATGCCACCTCAACCATCAAAATCCGTTTATTTCTCTCGTCAAATAAAGTTATAGAATTTTTTATGCAAACAGTAAAATTAAAATAAAAAATCGTCCTTTTGACAAGATTTTTTATTCGATATGTAGAAACTTTTTTGACAACAGTCAAAAGAAAAAAAAATATCGATTTTTTCGGAGCACCCTAATATATATGGGGCATTCCACGCCAAATCGACCACTTTTGACCCCGACCCCTTTCGATTTGGCTGAAAATTTTTTTTCCTTTTATACCCGATTAAAATCATTTTTCAGAAAATTTTCAAATTTTTTTACCCAACCCAAAAAAAGTTATGAGTTTTTCAAAAATAAGGCTTTTATTTTATCAAATAGCTATAACTTCTTCAAGAATTGACTAATCGGGACGTTTATTTTTTCAAAATTTTTGTCATTGAATGTACTTAAAAAAAAAAAATACAAAAAAATTTTATGATGATAAACTCTATGAAATTTTCAGTTTTTTTGAAAAAAACCGTGATTTTCTTAAAGTACGTCATGTTTTATTTTTTTTTTTATTTTCTCAAAAAAAACTTCATTTAATGCTGCAATTTTTCCCGCCAATCCTAGAGTGGGCCGACTATTCCTTCTATTTTTTTTTTATCAATTGAAAAAAAAATTTTTGCCCAGTTGGGCTTATTTTGCTAAACATCAGTCTGGAAATTTTTGAGGATTTATAGATGACATCCGGCTTTGAAGAATTGAGACGAAAAAATTCATTAATAGTGGTAATCCTTTTGAAATAGCGATGGACGTTAGACTTTTTTTTCGACAGCCTGTGGCATGGTCAAAAATGAACCAAACGGCAATTTTTTTTTTCATTTTCTTTGTTTTCACGTCTAGTTTTAAAAAAAAGTTAAAATAAAATTGTTTATGTATCGACAATTTTTTTTTCACTTTTTTGAAAAGAATCCAAATTTTTTTAAGGATTACCACTATCAATGAATTTTTTCGTCTCAATTCTTCAAAGCCGGATGTCATCTATAAATCCTCAAAAATTTCCAGACTGATGTTTAGCAAAATAAGCCCAACTGGGCAAAAATTTTTTTTTCAATTGATAAAAAAAAATAGAAGGAATAGTCGGCCCACTCTAGGATTGGCGGGAAAAATTGCAGCATTAAATGAAGTTTTTTTTGAGAAAATAAAAAAAAAAATAAAACATGACGTACTTTAAGAAAATCACGGTTTTTTTCAAAAAAACTGAAAATTTCATAGAGTTTATCATCATAAAATTTTTTTGTATTTTTTTTTTAAAAGTACATTCAATGACAAAAATTTTGAAAAAAAAAACGTCCCGATTAGTCAATTCTTGAAGAAGTTATAGCTATTTGATAAAATAAAAGCCTTATTTTTGAAAAACTCATAACTTTTTTTGGGTTGGGTAAAAAAATTTGAAAATTTTCTGAAAAATGATTTTAATCGGGTATAAAAGGAAAAAAAATTTTCAGCCAAATCGAAAGGGGTCGGGGTCAAAAGTGGTCGATTTGGCGTGGAATGCCCCATATACATATAATTGTTAAAGATAAACTATCTAAATATAGACAGGTGATTGAATATTTAATTAAATAATTAAAAAATAACTCTGATACTTTTTTTCGTATTAACGAATTTACTTATTCGTTTTGTTTATTTGTTCATTAATGTACAAAATATAGAAAACAGATGCTCATGTTATCATTATGTTTTTAAAGTTAAAAATTAATTTATTTATTTTTAATATCTATTTGAAGAATTAAATGTAAAAAATATGATTAATAAAAAAAAATATTGGGCATGTTGCAGTTTATTGATGGAATAAAATATTCAAGTAGTTTAAATCTCAACTGAAAACCAACTAGTCTCAATTCTTCCTATAGCTGTGATCGTCTAGAGGTCTAGGACTCTACGTTGTGGCCGTAGCAACCCAGGTTCGAATCCTGGTCACAGCAATGTACATACATTGTCACAGAGGGAAATTTTTTTTTTTATTTTATTTTCATTTTCTCATCATCTACTTTTTTCGTATATACACCTAAATGATTCAGAAATAGGTAAATATACATCTTTCCGTCGTTTTTAATATTTAATTGTAATAAATAATAAAATCAATAAATTTGTGACGAAGAGAATTATAGTTAGTTGCGCGCGCAGTCTACAATCGATATTTCATGTATCGATACTTGGAAAAAATTATAATAAAAACCTAATAAATGGAATAAAAAAATGAACAAGTGACTTGTCGAAGTTAAATTTTGTTTAACAAAAGAATCTAATAAATGTCAAATTAATGTAGTAATGTTCATAAAAATGTCTTATTAAAGTGATTTATTATTTAAGAACATAAATATAATATGAATAAAAAAAAAAATTGTAAAAATTCTAGTAAAGAGATAACGTCAAGTGCAAAATATTTAGTAATGTATGTATTAAAAAAAACAACTTGATAAGTGATTATCAAGTACAAAAATGTAAAATAAAAGGAAATAAGAGTAGAAAACTATATATGAAACTAAAACTAGTGCTTTAATGGGTACGACAATGGAATCTGTATGTAGTTATACAGACAATAGCTGCGGCAACAATCAAATCAGTAGTACTATCATCCTCATACCATTATCCTTTGATCCACAAGCTCACTCACTCGTAGGGCGGCAAACACTCCTGATTGCCCAACCCTCTGGTGGCCTCCTTTATATGTGTATATATATATATATATATATACATATATACGACACTCTTTCTGTCTCACACAGTACAGTAACTAACTTAAAACTAAATTTGTTCTTTCTCTTTTCAAATGTTTAAACAGCCTTAAACTCGACAGTTAAATGCCAGTTTAAACAATACGCTGAGTTAGACTTTGGTATATATTCTTCACTCAATTACGTACTTTTTTAATAGGAAAAAAAAAGAAAATAAAAAAAAAAAATGAAAATCTGTATAAAAAAAATTATTAAATAAATTGGTATTTCATAATATAAATTTCATTTGTATTGTATATGGCAATTTAATTTTAACTGCAATCAATTAAATCTTTGTCATACTCTCTAAAAACGAATTAGTAAAAATCCTGTGACAATCACTATTTGGCAGTCAATAGTCATTTATTGCTAGTGAAAAGTATACCACTATTTGAATTAGTGACATACTTTTCACTATTAAACAGTAAATAATTACTATTTCAAATTGAAGAACATTACTTTCGTTAAATTCTGAAATGGGTTGAATCGGTCAATTACTTTAGAAGTTGTAGCTGTTCAAAATTTTCATGATTTTTCAAAAAATTTACCTTTTTATTATTAAAAATCATACAAATGTTTTTAAATTTTATTTTTGAGAATTCTTCCTTCCATATATTTCGACTGCCGAATGGCCTTTTGTACTCCTTTAACAGTGTAAAATTAATACACAATAATGTATTTTTTTGTAAAGAAATAAAATTAATTTTGATATGTAATATGTTAAAAAAATGCAAAGAAAAACAAAATAGAGAGAAACAACAACAATTTTAAATACTTACAGAACACCTGTAACACGTGGTAGGAAGTGACGCGCGAGTAATTATAATATATGATAGCTAAGAACCAAAAATTGTTGAATTGTTACTCAATAATTTTTCCCTCAATAAATAAACAAACTAAAGAAATATTTAGAATAAAATTTAAATTATCAAAAAAAATATTTTTGGATTAATTGAAAAAAAGTAATTTTTTTGTGGAAAAATCTGAAAAGAAGAAATTAACAACGAGTTCACTGTCACGTCGTTTAAACGAAAAACAATTGTGTGCATCGCGAGTTCATATTCAATCGAGTCGTTACAGGCCGTTTTGTTTTGGATGCGGGTATATATATTACTTATATGTATATTTATAAAATATTAAGTTGATACATGTTGATGATACTAAAAACATTGGAAAACTTAAGTTTACAATTTTCTTTTTTAAAATACTTATTAAATTTTTTTCGAAGCTTTATTTATTTTCGGTCGAAATCGAGTTTATTAGTGATAAGAAAATCGTTAATTTGCGAAAATTCGGGACATTATTGGTTCCACCCCGATTTTCGAAAATCGGGTTTTCATCCGATGTCAACGCTTGAGGTGTCCGATAGGAAGCTATTCTGATTATTTTCAGAAGGATATCCGAGTGTCTGTATGTGGGAGTGTGTGTGTGTGCGTGTGTGTGTGTGTGTGTGTGTGTGTGTGTGTGTGTGTGTGTGTGTGTGTGTGTGTGTGTGTAAACTCTTTATATCTTTTTAATGAATTAAGCGATTGAGATGGTTAAGGTAGCAATCGAAGTAGTTTGTTGGCCGTCAACTTTTCTGAAAATTTCAAATCGATCGATCAAATGGACTCTAAGATATAAAAGAAATATAGAAAAAAAAATTTTTTTTCATTTTTTTTAAAACTTTTCAGAAATGGCTCGATCGATCGATTCCAAAATCTAATCAGCTCTAGAATTAAATAAAACGCGTCGATTACCCCCTCTACCATCTCAATTGGTCAATTCGTTTGAGAGATATCGTTGGAGAAAAAATGGTAAAAAACGATTTTTTTCGAAAACAATGGTATACAAAAGTATTTTCGAGCTCAAAAATGTAGTCACAACAGTGTGTTCAAGGAGCTCGAAGCCAGCGGGGTTTTGGGGCTGGCCCGCAGGGTCAACCGATAGACCGATTTTTTTTAATGATATTATCAAAGCAAATAGAAAAAATTTTCAATTAACCGTTAAAAAAAAATTTTTTTCATTTTTGCGGGCAAAATGGGATACCCCCTAAAGAAAGTATAAAAAAATTTCTGGATTTTAAATAAATTTGATTAAGTTAAATTTTTTTGTATACAAAAAAACAGTTAACTCGACTCAAGAAAATTATAGTCTTCCGAATTTTCTTTCTTGATTCAATAAAAATGAAAAACTTAATTCAAAAACTTTCTCTTTTGGTTTAAGATAGTAAATTCTCTTGCTCCAAAAAAATTTATTTTTGAAGCGAAATTGAAAATTTCTTGGTTTAAGAAAAAAATTTCTTGGCTAAAGAAAATCAGTCATCTCACTTAAAAAAATCAACGTTTTGAACAAAAAAAAATTTGCTTGGACCAAGAAACTTTTTCTTGCCCCAAGAAAAAAATTTTTTTGCTTCAAAAAATGATCGGCTTGAATGAACAAAAAAAAGTCTATTGGATCAAGAAATAATTTCTTAATCCAATAGAAAAATTCTCTTGCTCCAAAAAATAAATTGCTTAAGTGAAAATAAAAGTTGCTTGGGCCAAAAAAAAACATTTCTTGCTCCAAAAGTTTGTTTCTTTAATAAAAAAGAATTGTATTTTACATGATTATTGAATACGAAAGAAGAAAAACAAATTTTTAATATTTTTTATCATAAAACAAAAGTCATTGATATTTTTCAACTAACCATTGATTTTTGAACAAGTTTAACAAAAAAACTTCAAAATAACGCTCAATTATACTTACAAAAGTGATTTTGGAATGTTTAAAAAGCATTTAAAATATAAAATTTTGGGGGTACCCCGTTTTGCCTACCCTACCCCTTGTACCCCCCTTCCCCTATATTACTTGTCGTTCCCAATTTATGTAGTACATTTTTTCCGTTTACGAAAAATTTAATCATAAAAGCTTTATTTATTCAATAACATGCATATAGAACATTACAGGCTAAATTGAACTTTTTGTTTAATCGTATTTTTCTTAAACTCAATCCTCAAAATATAAGTTTAAAAAAAGTATAGATACATAATATAGTCAATATTGTATAGTTTTATAAACATCATCGATTGAGGTCATAACAACTCAAACTCAACCAGTACTGGGGTAGTTTACCACCGATTAATCCACCCTCAAAAGCTTCGAGCTATCTCTTGGACGTTGATTGGTCAGAGCAAGCCACTCCTCTAGGCGGTACTAAACCGTTTAGGATCCAAAAGACAGCCTAGTAATACACACTACATTACTTTATCCTCCTATAATATGTATGTGTATATCTATACTACATGTTACATCTACCTATAGCATTAAACATATATAAAAGGTAGTGTGGAGAAGGTAGAAAAATTTAAATAGAGTAGAGGGGATTAACAACCAACGTGCCTTCTACTACCTACTTCTCTTCATCATCATCATCATCGTTGTCATTTCAGTCAGCCTCGTGGCTTCGTTAGCTACACATTACCTTTGTCAAGGTATTATATTAAATTGTACCATCAACATATTTTATTCGGAAATATTAAGTTATTTAAAAGACAATATTTAATAACTCCGAAACTTAATTATTTTAATTTAGTTATAGACAAACAATTTATGTGTGTGCCTATAAATTTCTACGCTATAAGTGATATATAAAAACAAAACAAAAATTTATGTGATTATGTGTATTAATTGATTAATTTAATTGGAAGATTTTTCAAAATTTGTTTGTGGCTGTGATTATTATTATTATTAATATTTATTGTTAATTGATAAAAGTTAACCATAAGAATCAACGACTATGGTTGTAATGTAAGTACTTGACAAAATATTTATTTAGTGATTAATTTGAATAGTAGAAATAAATGTTTATTTATTTAGGTGGTTGTACTGATGTAGTATGAGCTGATGTACGAGTAACTTTAATGAGCGTTGAGCGGTGATTTATATATATATAAATATATATCGAAATAAGATTATATTTGATGATGATGAATGTGATTATAATTTCAAACTAAAATTTTTAAACTATCAAATCTCAAAAAAAATTTTTTTCATTTCTTTTTTTTACTTAGCTATACTTTTAAATATGATAGTTATTAAGTCTATAAATAAATTTAAGCAATCTAAAACTCCAATAACATACAAATATATGTATATATATACTTTTTTTTTATATAAATATTGGTATTTATATCTGAATACAGTTGTTATAAATGGATATACGATTTGTAAATATATATACACATATATGTAAATAACACAAATGTCTTAAGCTTTACAATCTCGTTTTAAAATCACCGCTCGATGTATCATCTTACTTGGTGCTAAAGGCGATGACTTTATCACCGATCCGGGCAATCATTCACTCTACCTTCTCTTGAATCATTTCTACTTTACCTTTACCTTCATTCTTTTACCTTTCCTTTCCTTCCCTTTCTTTCCGTATATATTCATTTATTTTAAATTCACTAACTACATTTTTTAACTCTTAAAAAATCGTTATTTTTTCTTGCTCTTTATTATTTACTAGATTATTCAATTGAATTATATATATATATATATATATATATTAGAAAACAAGTTTTTATATTATATTAAATGAAGTTAAATTAATATAGATTAGTCATATCTATTAATCGGTCATTGACTTTTTTTTCATTATTTTCATCTATAAAACCATTTATATTATGTAATTAATGTAAATTATTATTTTATCCTTATACTCTGTACAAATTATATCATTAACTAATTTATTACGATGTTTTATATTCTAAGTAAGAAAAAATGAAACATATAACTATAGATTTTAATAGTTACAAATTGTCTAAAAAAATTATTTTTCGTAAGATTTGAATATAAAAATAATAATAATAAATAAATAATCAAGTGAATATGGTTGTCACTAAGGCCACCCACGTTTCCCCATAAGTATATAGTGTCGCAAAAGATACAACTCTCATGCGTGCTATAAATTGGGATTTTATCTCTCTTATACTATACTCTGTTGACTTTTTTCATACCTCTGCTGATATGTTGCGCAACAATCAACAATCTTTAAATTCAACTTAAACATTTTTTTTTTTTATAATTTTTTTATGTATTACATACGACACATACCTAAATAAATAAATAAGCAAGTATATCCTAAAAATTATACTATTTGTTTAGAAATGAATGCACTTTTTTTTTCATTATTTTAAGGAGTAGAATGAGATCGCCAACAATGTCTGCAAATGTTGGGGATAATCAACAACATCCACATCAAGAATGGGATATTAATGATTCAAATGTACCAAGCGTATGTATTATTGATTTTTTTTTAATCAGTATCAATAAAATTAAAAGTAGTTAATTAATCAGTAAACGTCCGAAAAAATTTTATTTAAATAGTATTCCTTGGTAATATAAATAAAAATAAAAACTTATTTATCTATATTATTAAAAGAATAAGAAAACTTTTGTTCCAGCCATATCTATATAATAGAATTAGTTAATGTTACACTGTAAAAAATCACCGGGGTAAGTCCAAGCGGTGTAGGTGTTAAAATTATCGGTGTTAAATTTACCCCTAAAAGCGGTGTGAAAATAACGCCGCCACCGGTGTAAATATTCTGTACCGGTGTTAAAATATTTTATTTTGTGAATATTTTTACTTACTCGATCACTATACTTGTTAATAAATTATATTTTTTATTAATTTTCATAAAGAACTGACATTTTTTGTTTTATAATCTTTAAAGTTAATACTCCAAGCGGACGCAATTTACCCCGCTTTTACACCTGTTACCCCGCTTTTACACCGGTATTACTCCGGTTACCCCGCTTTAACACCGGTATTTTTAACACCGGTGTATTACTCCTACACCAGTGTAATTTCATTTTTACACCGGGCGGAGTTAAAACGAGTCCATTTTTAACACCGCTTTTTTTACAGTGTACTAGATTTGGTATCGATGAAAAGGTCTTGACTGAAATTCGTGCCTTTTCATCGTTTAAACTCTATTTTAATGCCAATTATCGAGATAAATAAATTTATCTATATCATTCGAATTACATTTAAATTACTCGGGGAAAAAAGACAATCGTATTATATTTAATAAATTAACATTTTAATTTTTCTGTTACACTGTAAAAAATTCGCGGAGTGAATGCGGAGTGAATGAATTTTTAATTATTCACTCCCCTCGGAGTGAAATTCACTCCGCAGGGGAGTTTTCGCGGAGTGGATAATTTTTTATTAATTTAATCCCTCCAGTATTGCAGTACTGATCAACCGATACGCACACACACACGCACACACACCCGAACACACATACGCGCACACCCGAACACACGCACGCACACATTCGCACACATGCGCACACACACCCACGCACATATTCTCACACACCCGAACACACGCACGCACACACATCTACAGACACGCGCACACAGACACCCGCACGCACTCGCACACACACGCTGTTTAACAGTTTAATATAAATTAATTTAAATGTTAAAACTCCGGACTGGAGTGAATTTGGAGTGAAATAAAATCCGCATCACTCCGAGATCACTCCGCTAAAAAAAAACTCCCAATTCACTCCGCATGCGGAGTAATTTTTTTTAAAACTCCGGAACTCCGAGTGGCGGAGTGAATTCGGATTTAATTTCAATCCGGATTCACTTCGGATTTTTTACAGTGTACTAAATGCGACTGAATATATAACTGTTATATTTATTAATTTAAAAAATAAGAAAAATTTAGTCCATGCCATGTCTTCTATGATAATAAAAATTAAATAAATTTAATTTTGTATCTATGAAAAAAATATATAAAACGACTAATACACGGAAAAAAGAGCATTTGAAAAATTACAGTTTCGTATAGTAGTAAAGCGCTCCGAGACTGAAACTGTAAAAATTACATTTTTTATCAGTACATTTTACAGAAATAACAAATATTACAGTTTCAAATTCGATATTGTCGATTTAAACTGCAAAATTGTATTAATTTTATTACTATAACAAATTTCTAAAATTACAGTTTAAGCTTTAATGTTTAAAGATTTTTGCCCGGAAGGCCTATTTTTACTGTAGAAACTGTAATTTTTTCAACTGCTTTTTTTTCAGTGTAAAAAAAAATTTTATCGTATATAAATTTGTTTTTAAGAATCCCATGATTATACCGTCAACGAAATCAATAAGTTTGCGAGTTACTCTCTAAACATGAATTAGTGACAATAAGTGCATATTCACTAATTCAAAGTGCAAATCGTACCACTTATCCAAAAAGTGGTTCAATTGACACTCTGAATTAGTGAATATTCACTTATTTCACTAATTCATGTTTAGAAAGTAATGATCAGAATTTTTTCATTAAATTTCAATGATAATAAAAATAAACAAAATATTCTGAAGAAAACTTCATGGTGGAGATTTTAATAAACAGTTTAATTCAAATCATGTTTTATAAATTTGCAGTAATACTCGGGTAGTCACGTAGTGACTGTAGGTTGCTTACTCTCTAAAAATGAATTAGTGAAATTCACTGCGAATCATTGCTACAGCTATAAGTATACCACTAATTCAACCAGTGGTTATACTTATATTTCCAGTGAATATTCCCTAATTCGAAGTGAATTTCACTGATTCATTTTTAGAGAGTTGTTTATTATTATATTGAGTGGTTGAACCATTTGTAAAAGCAATGTAAGTTAATATTATTGCTGTTTTGAAAAGTAAAATTTTGGGAAAAACCACGGACCAGGGAATTCCCCAAGATCCGTCTTGAACCCCTGGGTAATTCCAGTTTCACCAAATTATACCTAAAAGCCATGCACTAGAAAAGGCTATTTGCTTTTTCAAGCCATCTGCAAGTGATTTTTTCATTGTTTCCATTTATAGTACTTAAAGTACTTAAATTCTGTAGTATTGTGTACCCCATAGTAACTTATACTATCTTTATGTACCATGACACTGTATATAACTGGTAGACCTTAAGATTATTTTCAACAATAGAGGGATTTAAAATTTTACAATTATTTATGATTTTACTTATTTAAGCATCAGGTGAAAGATATATCTATACTTATTTGTTCTAAACTGGGAATTCCCAAGTTTTGTTCTTTTACGTTCCTCTATATTTTAAATTAACAATAGTTTTTACTTTAAACTTTTTAATAATAATAATATTTTTTTAAAAATTAATTTGCAAATAACTTAATAATTTTATTTAAAAAAAGAAAAAAAAATAATTCACCAAACCTTGCTTATACGTAGATGAAAATAATCTATTAAACAATCTTTTGGATTTTTTTTTCTTCATTGTTTATTAAATTAAATTACAGGTAGAAGATTATGATTTATGGTCAGAATGGGCAGACGGACATGTAAGAAAAATTTATGATCCAGATTGTGAAGAAGCAAGAAAACATTTATCAGGATGGGCAATGAGAAATACAAACAATCATAATGTTAATATATTAAAAAAATCATGCCTCGGTGTACTTGTTTGTTCTCAAAGATGTACATTACCTAATGGATCACGTGTACATTTACGTCCAGCTATTTGTGATAAGGTAAAAAATAAATTAATAAATTTAAGAAAGAAATTAAATAAATAATTATTACATTTATTAATTTAATAGGCAAGAAAGAAACAACAAAACAATCCGTGCCCCAATAAACCATGCCGCGGATTATTAGAAATTCAAGCATGTCGTGGTCATTGCGGATACCCAGTAACCCATTTTTGGCGTCATACACCTCAAGGAATATTTTTTCAAGCTAAAGGACAACATGATCATCCACGTCCTGAACCTAAATCAACTGCTGAATCCCGCAGAAGTGCTGGAGCTGGTCGAAGAGTTAGAAGTTTGGCTGTTTTACTTGCTCGTGATGCGGCTGTTGGATCAAGGGTAATTTTATAATTAACAATTAGCAATTTATATAAAAACCAACAAATTTATTTTTAAATTAATTAATTGTTTATTAATTTTTGTAGATTATGTCGCTAAAAGAAAGAAAACGCCATATTTCTGAAACATATCAGCTATCAGTAAAACAAAATCAACCACCTCCTCTGATTTCTAATAAAAGTAATTATTTTACGTTATTATAATTATGGTTTAATCTTTCTCTATAGAAAGTTTGTAATAAATTGAAAAAATAATAATTTTATTAATTATATTTTAGATTACTCATGTTCATGCCCATTGCTCGAATGTTCTTGTGGTCTACCAACACCTCTATCATATCAACCACCACAAGTATATCAACAAACAGCCGAGCCTTTTTGGTATCCAGAATCAGCAAGCCATGATAATCTTTACTTACAAAGTCAAACAACCCCTCAGCATAATCAAGAATCGTATGATTTTCCAGTCATCGCCGGAGAATATTTTCAACCTGAAGAAATTTTTCAACTTGACCAACCTATAAAAACCGATTTTACATCAGATCATAATAGTAATCCCAGCAATCGATCGCCTTCAACTCTATTGGATCTCGGCTCAGGAACTATTAAATACCAAGTAAAATCCCATGACCATCAAATGTACTGGAATCATTTTGTCAGTGATGATTCTTCAAGTAGTCTCGCTTTATCTCAAAACCACGATGACAAACTCTGTTATCAACAGCAGTCCTATGATAAAACAGATTCATTTTTAACAATTAATAACACAATAGCCAAAAATAATTTAATTGAAAGTGAAAAGTCGACAAACAATCGAACATATGAAATGTCATATCAACGTGATGATTTAGGTAAATTAACATTACCTCCATTAGTCGATGAAACTACTGCACATTATCCTAGTCATAATATTATTTATAACGACAATAATTATTTAGGATATAATGATTATAATGATTGTCATTCAATTTACAATTCAGACTTACCAACAACCAATACATTGACAAAAAATACAACACAAAAAGTATCGCAAGTTGATAATTGTCGATCTAATTACGGTGGTAATGAACAAATAGATAATATGTATTTTTATTCAAATGAACGGTGTCATAATGCATGTGATTTAGATAATAAGTTCACTGAATCGCCGATTCCGTTACAAATCCCAATAAATAACAATAATTATAATAGTAATAACAATAGTGGTAATAATAATAATAGTTATGATGGTGATTTAGATAGCACGTCATTTGTTGATTACACATTTTTAGGTACGTTGTGCAATTCAAGTGAGGATATTACGACAAATATACAGTCAATATCGTCAATTACTAATGAATCGACATATTATAATAATAATAATAACAATAATAATTTGATGAATTATCAGAGTTTAGATAATCAGGGATTCAATAAAGGTGAGATTGAAGAAATTTGGCTAAAAATGGAACGTTAATAATAATCGAGATAGTTATTGTTATTATAATTGAATTCAAGAATCAGTTTTTTAAACCGGGTTTAAATTATTATTGCTGGTATATCTATGTAGTATTAATGTATAGATATACGAGCAATATTAATTCGAACCCGGTATGAAAAACTGGCCCTAATTTTTAATACAAGAACTATGAGAATTGAATTTTTTTTATTTTTCATAAATTTAAAATATTGTTTTTACTTTTTTTTTTTTTATAATTAATTTAAAATTTGAGATTTTAAGACTTTTTATTATAAATCGGTTTAAGAATTGTTGCAAGGTATTAAAAAAAAAATTATGGAAAAGAAAAGAAAAACACAGGACTATTTTTTTCCTAAAAAAACAACTGTAATATATATATATGACAATGTGTAATGTTAATTAAATTAATATTATATTATTATGTAATGTGTAATTGTAAGATATTTAATTAAATAATAAGATTACAGAAAGTTAAAAAAAAAAGAATATAATTTAACTTATTAATTCTGTTGACTTAATTTAATCGATTAAAATTTTTTATTAAGTAAAATTGAGTTAATGTTTTATTTTATTCATATATTTTAATTTAAAATTTTTTATTAATAGTATATTTATCGTGTGTGTGTGTGTGTGTGTGTGTGTGTGTGTGTGTGTGTGTGTGTGTGTGTGTGTGTGTGTGTGTGTGTGTGTGTGTGTGTGTGTGTGTGTGTGTGTGTGTGTGTGTGTGTGTGTGTGTGTGTGTGTGTGTGTGTGTGTGTGTGTGTGTGTGTGTGTGTGTGTGTGTGTGTGTGTGTGTGTGTGTGTGTGTGTGTGTGTGTGTGTGTGTGTGTGTGTGTGTGTGTGTGTGTGTGTGTGTGTGTGTGTGTGTGTGTGTGTGTGTGTGTGTGTGTGTGTGTGTGTGTGTGTGTGTGTGTGTGTGTGTGTGTGTGTGTGTGTGTGTGTGTGTGTGTGTGTGTGTGTGTGTGTGTGTGTGTGTGTGTGTGTGTGTGTGTGTGTGTGTGTGTGTGTGTGTGTGTGTGTGTGTGTGTGTGTGTGTGTGTGTGTGTGTGTGTGTGTGTGTGTGTGTGTGTGTGTGTGTGTGTGTGTGTGTGTGTGTGTGTGTGTGTGTGTGTGTGTGTGTGTGTGTGTGTGTGTGTGTGTGTGTGTGTGTGTGTGTGTGTGTGTGTGTGTGTGTGTGTGTGTGTGTGTGTGTGTGTGTGTGTGTGTGTGTGTGTGTGTGTGTGTGTGTGTGTGTGTGTGTGTGTGTGTGTGTGTGTGTGTGTGTGTGTGTGTGTGTGTGTGTGTGTGTGTGTGTGTGTGTGTGTGTGTGTGTGTGTGTGTGTGTGTGTGTGTGTGTGTGTGTGTGTGTGTGTGTGTGTGTGTGTGTGTGTGTGTGTGTGTGTGTGTGTGTGTGTGTGTGTGTGTGTGTGTGTGTGTGTGTGTGTGTGTGTGTGTGTGTGTGTGTGTGTGTGTGTGTGTGTGTGTGTGTGTGTGTGTGTGTGTGTGTGTGTGTGTGTGTGTGTGTGTGTGTGTGTGTGTGTGTGTGTGTGTGTGTGTGTGTGTGTGTGTGTGTGTGTGTGTGTGTGTGTGTGTGTGTGTGTGTGTGTGTGTGTGTGTGTGTGTGTGTGTGTGTGTGTGTGTGTGTGTGTGTGTGTGTGTGTGTGTGTGTGTGTGTGTGTGTGTGTGTGTGTGTGTGTGTGTGTGTGTGTGTGTGTGTGTGTGTGTGTGTGTGTGTGTGTGTGTGTGTGTGTGTGTGTGTGTGTGTGTGTGTGTGTGTGTGTGTGTGTGTGTGTGTGTGTGTGTGTGTGTGTGTGTGTGTGTGTGTGTGTGTGTGTGTGTGTGTGTGTGTGTGTGTGTGTGTGTGTGTGTGTGTGTGTGTGTGTGTGTGTGTGTGTGTGTGTGTGTGTGTGTGTGTGTGTGTGTGTGTGTGTGTGTGTGTGTGTGTGTGTGTGTGTGTGTGTGTGTGTGTGTGTGTGTGTGTGTGTGTGTGTGTGTGTGTGTGTGTGTGTGTGTGTGTGTGTGTGTGTGTGTGTGTGTGTGTGTGTGTGTGTGTGTGTGTGTGTGTGTGTGTGTGTGTGTGTGTGTGTGTGTGTGTGTGTGTGTGTGTGTGTGTGTGTGTGTGTGTGTGTGTGTGTGTGTGTGTGTGTGTGTGTGTGTGTGTGTGTGTGTGTGTGTGTGTGTGTGTGTGTGTGTGTGTGTGTGTGTGTGTGTGTGTGTGTGTGTGTGTGTGTGTGTGTGTGTGTGTGTGTGTGTGTGTGTGTGTGTGTGTGTGTGTGTGTGTGTGTGTGTGTGTGTGTGTGTGTGTGTGTGTGTGTGTGTGTGTGTGTGTGTGTGTGTGTGTGTGTGTGTGTGTGTGTGTGTGTGTGTGTGTGAATTTCCTGAAATCTGCTGCCCGAATTTGCCGACAATTTGACAGCAAAAATTGAAAAGAAGAATTTGCGGTTAATTTTTCTTCAATTTATCCCTGATAGCCAGAGTTTCTGATCAAAAAGTTGGTGTACATGAGTTGCGACCAACTTGACGACAAGTTGTTGACAACTTTCAGCTTGTGTAACTGTTGACTACAAATTGGCTACAAGTTTCTGAGCAACTTGTAGACAACTTGTAGTCAACAGTTACACAAGCTGAAAGTTGTCGACAAGTTTCTCGGAAAGTTGCCGTCAACTATGGAAGTGCCAACTTTTAAACGTTCGCCTTAATGTTTATTTGATAATTAAATTCTTCATTATTATTATCACAGTTGAGGTTATGCAGCTATTTAGATGATATTGTTCTCTCATTAAATACAATAACAGTTAAAAAAATACTATTAAATAGCTTTTGATTTGAGACCATGAAATAAAAATCTTAACGTCGAGTGGCGAATTTGATTATTTATTTCAACAAGTATGTGTAATTAGTCTCATAAGTAATCATACTGGTAAGTATTAATCAATATGTTTGAATAATGTTGATATTAACTAATATTTAATCTAATAATATTTTAAACATTACAGATGTTATATATGAGTAAAAAATCATTCGCTTGTAGACAGGAGTAATATGCTGGGTGATACCTTACAACGTTCACACTCAGTGAGTTTTATTGTGATCCTGTAAGTTGAAAAATCACTGCAAAAATACATAGAGAAATGTATGGTGAAGTTGAGATTGGTCTAGACAAAAATCGCGAGTTGATATCATGGAAAATCTTATCGTCTACTGTCACAAGAACATTTTACTCCAACGAAAATGTCCACACTTTTACTGTTATCGATATCGTTAATATAACCAAAACCGACTTAGTTTTGCTCCAGAAAGAACCCGGAAATGATGCTTAATTCGCTATAAAAGCTTTTATAGGAGTATACTAAAAATATTTATTCATATTAATCAATCGAATTGACATTAATTATAATAAACTTTTTTTTTTAGGTTGAGGATATTCGGACACTTTAATATAAGTCTAGTGTGAAAAAAGAAGCCCAAGGAAGACAGCAAACTTCATATACTTTTGCAAAGTTACAAAAACTGTCTTGGACAGCAAAGATGAAAAGTCGTGTATAATGGTCTTGTCTATACACCCTTTTGCGTCTGAACTTCTCACATCGATTGGACTGCCAATATAGAAAGAATTATACATTTTCAAAAAGGTATTTATTAGGATGGTCGTTAAAAATTTAATTTTCTAAGGCGCCCCATAAAAAGCCTCTTTTTAGCGAAAAAATACGTAGGGAATTTAGTTTTTTCGTTTTAAGTAAAAAGAGCACGTGTCGAAGGACGATCAAAGTTCATTTTTCGATACAATCGCGATTTTTTTTAAATATCTCATGAAATATGCAGATTAGAGGGAAAAACCATAGAATCAATTTTGTAGGAAATTAAATTTTCGTCAACAAAGGTCATGTTCATTTTTTTTATAAAATGTGTATTTATGAAGATATTTGAAAAAAAACTTTTTTTAAATCTGATGAATTGAGCGTTTTAAAGATTATAAATTTTGAAAATAACTTTTTTCTAAGTATATAAAAACTGTAACAAGCATTAATAATTGATATGTTGAGTTACGAAGTTGTCTATATTTAAGAAAAAACGTTATTTTTAACATTCGTTATCCTTAAAATGCCCAATTGATAAGATCTAAAAAAGTTTTTAAAAAATATCTGCATAAATACACGTTTTATAAAAAAAATAAATGTGACTTTTTTTGTCAAGAATTTAATTTTCTACAAAATTGATTCCATGGTTTTTCCATCTAATCTGCATATTTCATGAGATATTTAAAAAAAAATCGCGATCGTATCGAAAAATAAACTTTGATCGTCCTTCGGAACGTGTTCTTTTTACTTAAAACGAAAAAACTAAATACCCCACATATTTTTTCACTAGAAAGAAGCTTTTTATGGGGCGCCTGAGAAAATTTAATCTTAACGACCACCCTAGTATTTATTGTTTTGGTAAAAAACCGAAATATTCTTGTCTGGAGTAAAAAATCGAGTTTAGATTTTTTTTTTAGCCAAAAATTTTATTTTTCTTACCTAAAAATATTCTCATCATCGATTACTGCCGTGATTATTTCTTGCAGTTGCTGGTAGAAGAAAAATTATCGCGAAGCATCGAGAGTTAATAAATATAGAAAAAATAAATGAAGTTCATAATATAAATCCTGATAACTATTGAATTTTCAGAATCTAAATTGGTTAGTATCTAACATAATTTTATTATTAATAAATAATCTAATCAAGTTATATTCATATTAATTAGGGTGTGTCATTTCAAGGCTAAATTTTTTCTTTTTTTACTGCTATACCAGAAAATCTGGTAGTATATAGAGAAAATAAAGAATTATTCCGCTGGGCTCAAGGGTTTAAGTCCAATAGCGGCTTAGCTCATCAGAAAATTCGATTTCCCATTTAAATAACACGGGAAATTTTTTTTTTTTATCTTTGAGTATTTTTAACTCGTGATCAAATCAATAGATCGAATTGAGTTAAACATATTTTTGTAAGAAATTGAACGCTCTACAAAAAAGGTCTCTTATCACTTTTTGATAAATCCATCTGTTCGAAAGTTATTAGAGCTCGAAGTAAAGTTGGAGATCTTTTCACTTTTCCGGCGAAACTATCAGACTAATCATAAAATGTTGTAGGATTTTTTTTGTCAATAACTTTATTCCTTACAAATTATTATCACCAAAGTTTTTTCAAATTCCGCATTGTTTTCTAGTTATTTTCATTTTAATTTTAAGCTCTTAAAAAAGTGTTCTGATCGATTTCAAGAGCTCGACATTGAAAAAAAAATAACTAGAAAACAATGCGGAATTTGAAAAAACTTTGGTGATAATAATTTGTAGGGAATAAAGTTATTGACAAAAAAAATCCTACAACATTTTATGATTAGTCTGATAGTTTCGCCGGACAAGTGAAAAGATCTCCAACTTTACTTCGAGCTCTAATAGTTTTCGAACAGATGGATTTATCAAAAAATGATAAGAGACCTTTTTTGTAGAGCGTTCAATTTCTTACAAAAATATGTATTAGTCAATTCGATCTATCGATTTGTTCACGAGTAAAAAACACTCAAAGTTAAAAAAAAACATTTCCCGTGTTATTTAAATGGGAAATCGAATTTTTTGATGAGCTAAGCCGCTATTGGACTTAAGCCCTCTGGCCCAGCGGCATAATTTCTTATTGCACGACTCATGATGCGAAGCATCAGAGTGTGCTTTACGATCGAAAATTTTCCATATGCTATCAGATTTTCTGGTATAGCAGTAAAAAAAAAATATAGCATTAAAATGACACACCCTAATATTAATACAAGTTCATGTTTAATATTTCAAGTAATAATCTCACATTCTATATGATATTATATAAACTTGCACTTAATGCAACAACTAAATTTTAATATCACAGAGATAATAACAAATTAATCGAGTATTGGATGTGAAGTAAATTATGAGTTTGCTCTAACAAGTTATAGTGTTCGGTAATCTGTAAGAAATTTTATACACGTGATATGCTTATGTCGCACTGTACATCGATTTTACTCCTAAATTTTAAACAGCTTAGAATTATTATTTCAATTTCGATTATTGGTTAATTTCTATAAAGTTATATTTCATTAATTTTTCAGAAGCAAAAGTAAAATTTGAAACTGATTGGTAGAACTTATTCTTTAAACAAAATTGATTTTATTTGGTGGAAAAGCCAATTAATACATATTTATTTAAGAGTATCCATTGAGACACTACGGATATTTTTACGGGCACGGATGTAATACTTCAAAAAAGGATTATTCCAGGCACGGATCGGTGATTTCATCCGTGCTTCTAATCGTCCCTATGTTATAATACTGCATTCGTGCCTGTAAAAATACCCATCTAGTGTGTCAATAAGAGCACCGTATTTATTTACTTGAATTTTATTAAATACGATTATATGTTGGCATTAATTTTTTATAAAATTTTAACATCTCCTATTAGTTATTAAGTCGTAATTAACATGTTCTGTTTTTTCTTATAATAATATACTTTCATTATTTGTTTTAGTGTACCGTGGGACTTTATTACATTTATGGCCATTGTTATGGAATATCGATGAATTGGATTTTCAAGAACTTAAAAGACTTAAGAATTTAAAAGAATTTGTTTTGTATTATGAGTACTGGAAATTAATTTTTGAGTAGACAATTTTTTTTTTCCCGTTTATGATGTTACTTTAAACTTCATTTTGATAGAACATCGTTTTATAAATTTCGGAAATGATGTTTCGAAAGTTTCTATCTGAGTTAATTCTGAATTTATTTGAAAATTTATATATATATATTTACGTAACAATTTTAATGAAAACGAAGGGAATATTTTATTAAAAAAAAAACAAAAACATGATTTTAAAAAATAATTTTGTAAAGTAATTATTTGCGTATAAAAAAATATATATTATTTTAATTTTAACAACGTTCAATGTAATATCACGAATTTTTAAATTTATCATGTGTAATTCACTCAAAGTTATATCATTGTTATTTTTTCAAATATAGTTTTCCAATAACATTTCGGTTTAAAAAACTTTATTATAGTGTAAAATTTACATAATTGCAATTATGTAAAGTTTTAAAAAGTTTATGTATGATTCTTTTGTTGATCGTACTATCTATTAGTATAGTTTGATAATATACCTATGTTATTTTATTTTTATACTTGTAATATTTTTAATATATATGTGTATGAATATTATTTAGATTCTAACAAAATAAATATAAATAAAATGAATAAAAAATGACAAGTGTTATTACTTACTGTTTAAATTTCGCGCTAGATGTTTATTTTTTTTAATGACTATCGTCAAACAATTGACAATCAGCATAGCATATAAATGAAAAAAAAAGAGTGCCCATTATAACGCAGTTATTCATTGTTTTAAAAAGGTTTTATTTAATAATAGTGTATTCTAATTTTTAAAAAGTACTTAAAAATGACATCTTGGGCTGCTGTGTCACATTTTGAAATTTTTGACGTGATTAAGAATTTTGAATTGTGTCAAAGTAATGGTAAATTGAAGCCCAAAAAAGATCCGGTGTGGGTAGAAATTTGCTCCCATTGGTTGTACGACTCTGGGAAATTTCGAATGGAAGCTGTAAATTTATATTTTTATGTATATCAAAATCGAAATGCAATTTTTGAGAGTTACAAAAAGTTTCGTGGTGAATTTTTGGCAACAAAAATGCAAAACCTTATTGAAGAAAGCAATCTTAATGAAAAAGGTGATCCTGATGATGAAATGCTATATAAATTATCCGATGATTTTACTCTTCATCCTCAAAATAGTAATCATCCATGTAAAGACAAAATACTTAATTTTAAAATAACTTTTTCTGAAGCCCAGTGGACATCAATAAAACCTGTTGAAAAAATTGATAAACAGAAAAAAGTATACTATGCTTTCCAGAAGGGGTGGACACATATTATTTGTGAGTTAATATGTTTAGATCAAAAATTACCATGCGCATTCAACCTAAATACTCACACAATTTTCAAAAATGATTCTACAGATGATGATCATAATTTTATAGTTAAAATCAGTGGATTTTGTACTGATAAAAATTGCAAAGCTGCAATTTATGGTGAAGGCACATATAAGCATAGCGAAAAAGAGAATATCTCCATAAATATTATTACTTTAAACACCACAGATATCGTTCATAAAAAAAAAAGACATGTATCTGGTCCTCTGCGAACAGAATATAAAAAAGAATTGAAAGCTACTAAAACTGAAAATTTCAGAGCAAGATTGATTGATAAATTTCAAGAATACGGTGATAAAATGCCTCCTATTATACCAAATAAAACTGTATGTAATAAAATTAGACAAGAAGCAATAAATGAAGATCTAGGTGTTAAAGGTACATTGTGGGATTCTTTGCAAAATTTGAAGTACAATGTCGAGTTTCAATCAGGATTACAACAGCTTGCCTGTGATAAATTTTATCAGTTTTACTGGACACCTGAGCAGATAGACGTATATAATGATTTATTAACTTTTGGACCTGCTGTTTCTATAGATGCTACCGGAAGTATAGCTCGACGAATTCCACGTGCAGAAAATTATTCAAATGGTCCCATTTTTTTATATCAAATCGTGGCCTACGTTAATAAATTGATCGTCCCGGTTTGTCAAATGATTTCTGAACGGCATGATACTAAAATAATCGAGTTTTGGCTAAAAGAATGGTTTTCACAAAAAGCTCACATTCCATTAGAAATAGTAACGGACATGTCAAAACCCCTACAAAATGCTATTTGTTTAGCAACGAATAATATTACTTATAAGCAGTATTTATCACTATGCTATCGTTTTTTAACTAATAAGAGTAAAGTTTTAATAAAACCTTACTTGCGTATTGACATTGCTCATTTTATTCACTGGATTGCACGTTTGGATTGTTTTTCGAAAGTTAATGTTGCCGTTAAAGATTTTTATTTACGAGCTTTTGGATTAATGTCTACTGCAGATAATTTAGAAATACTAGAGAAATTGATGAGAACTGTGCTAAAAATTTGCCAAAATAATTACGGGTGTTCTGACGATGTTAACTGGTTATTAGATAAAATCAAAACCTTTGAATTTGACAATAGTATCAATTATAAAAGCTTGAAAAAAAGTACTTTTTGTTCACAAAAAAATACATGTGAAGATCATTTATCTTGTCACGAAAAAGTAATTGATTCGAATAATATTGAGCATCTCTTGGAAGAAACTGACGATCTCAATGATTATATTGAAAAAATAGTCACCGAAACTTGTGAAAGTACTTCTTCAGATGTATCTATCAATTTTGATGACCTTAATAGTTATTACTGTCCTGGAATTTTGTCTGATTTGAAGCTACTATTGAAAAAATTTCCATCTTGGTCGAATGTAATGAAAAGTCATTACGGTTGTGAAAATAACGTTCCAACGTCCGCTAGATCTGAAAATTATTTTAAATTCATAAAAAATGATCTTTTGGAAAATCATCAACCAATTCGCGTGGATAAATTTTTAATTAAACATCTTAGATCAATTTTTCCAAAAATTAAAGAAGCGAGAGCTGCAATTGAAGAATTAAAAATCGAACAGAAACAGATTGACAAAGAAGTAGGTAAAAATCATAAAAAAATTAAAACTAATAGTGTACTAAATATCCAAGAGAATTGGATGAATCAAGTTGGACCAGAGATTAATGAAACTTCGAGTTCTGATGACAATAATATTTCGCTTGACAAACCTGAAATAAATTCAAACACGGATTTTAATGAAAATGAAGATATTAAAATTGATAAGAATAGCTTACCTGAACCAGTATTTTTTTCAACTCCTATCAAACAAGAAAGCACAGTAGATGATAATACTAAATTATTAGTTTCTTCTGCTGATCCTAAGTATTCGATACCATCATCGATTGAAAACACTGACTTTTCCTTAGAAAAAACATCTGACGACAACTTTTCTATCAAGATAAATTTAACACAACCTACATTTAAATTGAAATCTGAGAAGATATTAACAAAAAGAAAAAATGTTTATAATACAAAAAATACAAAAAGTTCTAGCCCAAAAACAAAAAGAGGAAAATATTTGACGCCTTTCCCAGAAGTGGAAGTTTTTCATACTAATGCACAGGAGAAACAATCAAGAAGAAAAGTTAACAAGAAGATCATTAGAAATGGTCAATATATCCGTGCATACCCAATCGAAGGAAAAAAAATGACTAGTCACAATACCTGTCCCTTTGACAGTTTGTTAGAAATTTTATCATTTAGCTACTTAAACTATAATAATTTTAGAAATTTTGTAGATTGTCAAATAAGACCCAATTCCTTTTTTTCGTGTTTAGTGCATTATTCTAAATTTGGTGCTGATGTACCTTTTTATAAAAAACGTTTAAATTATTTAAGTAGTAAATATCCAGTAAGAGATTGTGCTATCGATTGTCAAGATGATGTTTCGAGAGTTTTTTCGCGGGGTATGTCTGAATCTACTTGTAACGCTGAACAAACTTGCTGCACAGATAAAGAATGTCTATTTGAGAAATCCGTTGACGCCCCAGTGCTAAATGTGAGTGCTAGATTGATTTGGGAAAATGGCTTTAAGTCATTGTCAGACATTATTAGTCAAGAATTAAAAAAAAAGAGGCTATTTTTATGTGACAATTGTAAAAATGTATCAGCCACTAAGAAAATTAATGTTACTTCATATTTGTGCTTAGATATTGGTCACATTTATGAACCATCTATTTACTTCACTTCCTCAAACAAAGAACAAAGAATGACATACAAGCTTCAAGAGTTACCAAGTCGCTTGAGTGTAGTAAATATGAATTTCATATTGTCTGGAGTGATTGAATTTGTTCCACCATCAATTTCAAAAGGTTTGGGGCACTATATTGCTTACACTCGATCCATTAATAATTGTTGGACACAAATTAATGATATGGAGACAAAATCAAAACAATTTAATCCTAAAGTAAAAGAAATTCGAGCAGTTTTATTATTGTATGTATCAGTATAAGAATAAACTATTTATAAACGATAAAATCCATGTGTTACCAAAAATAAAATTTTATATTGATAATATATTTGTGCAACCATTATTTTTACCTAAAACTTCTTGACATGCTAAATCAAAAACAAAAATACAATAATAATTTATGTAATGAAAAATTTACACCTATTTTTAACTACTAACTCTCATTGAAGTAAATTTTTAGAATTCACAGTACAAACGAAAAGACTGAAATAGTTCAGTAATAAGTCGAGCACAACTTTGCAACATCCGGTCCTTCATGTATTTATTTACCTAAAATAAGTAGCCAATTTTATAAAAACAACAATTATAGATAAAAAATATGAATAGAATACTTTTATGAACTTAGTAGATAAATAACTAGCTGCGGTTCCATCGCAGCAAGACAATTTTCACTTCAACTTGATGAATAACTAGTCTGATTATTTTTCGCCAAGCAATTGTTTATTTTTTCTATGCAAAGACTCATTGAGGGGATTTCCATTACTAAATAATCCTAAGAAAAATTGTTTATAAGTAATTGATTTGTAAACTATTACACTCATAGCTGATTACTTTAACTGATTGAATTACTTTGTGTTCTAGCAGCAAGAAATTTGGACGAGTTACTACTTGTATTACGAGTAGGATGCTCGAGATATTCACTCGAAACTTCCTGACTTTCTCGGCAGTTAGTAAATAGATGAAGGTATTATTAGTACTTGAGTAATTTACTGCTCAGTAAATTTCCGCGGTTATCCAGTAAATTATTTGTCGGCGTACCCATTATTTCATCATCAGTCCGTCGTATCCTTTTAGCTGCTCTATGACATCCAAGTTCAAGTCCTCTTTAATAACAATACGAACGGTACTGTTGATAGTCGTAAGTATTCTTGACATGACCTAAAGAAAAACATCATCGAATGTTGTATCAAAAACTGGGCCATGAATTCCTCGCAGTTCACGTGGTCATTTAGCTTCCAATACTCCAGTCATGAACCATGATCCTTTCTTTGAGAAAGCTTAATTTTTCTACATCATATCGCATTATAGCTCCCATGCCATCGATTCAAATTCTTGAGAAAGGTGAAACCTGTTATTAAAAAATTTTGTTTATTGAATCAAAGTTATTGTTTTTATTTTTAAGCAAGGTAATAAACAAAGTAATCATTACTAACAGCACTTTTGCCAAAACCAGAATGATTCCACGCGACAATAGATTATATTTTATAGGTGTAATAATTCCTGTTCCATAAAACCTGCAGTTACCTTCGCAAGGTAGTATCCATGCAAACACTATCTCCAAAAGACAAATTATTTCATTCGTTTTTGTCAATGCATTGGTTGCAATATAAATGTTGAATTCTGCTGGTGAGTTTCACCTAAATACTGCAATTAAATTCTGAAATGAAAGATATTAATTCATGCATTATTCTTTTAATAATAATAATTGCATTAAAAAATTAAAATAAATTGATTACCAGACAACCGTCCTCAAAACATTAATTGTTGTCAATACAAATGTGTTCAATATGGTTTAATTTGAGATCATATTTAAAACTTCACAGTGTATTCATGAAAATTGTTCCAACTTCATCTTACTCATTGATATCCTTGAGAAATGATTTACTTAAATTAATATTATTGGATTACTTTAACATAGTAATTGTTAAAAAATCTACTAAAAATAAATTACTTTGACAAGGATGACCATGCATCGTTGACCTAAATACATTTTCTTCTGTCAACAATAAAAGTGTATCTGTATGTGGAAATACATTTTAACGAACCAGAAGTATTGTGACAGCGTAACGTACTCTGGTTACCCTGTTGTAAAAATCAATTTCGTTCCAGACATGATTAATTTTCAGAGAAAATTCGTTTGCATACAAGTACTTAAAGTTTCATCCTTAAATTCACGCATCGTCTTGCAATTTTGTCCAAGGAGTATCCTGATGGCCACTCGTGCCTGAAAGATTCATCGGTGTTGATACAATCTCCAACTGAGCCAACGTAGAGCATTTCGAGTTGACCCTCCCAAAAACCATCAAGACGTCGTTTGAATTTTTCAAAACGTTCTCGTGAACAGATGTCAAAGTTTCTTTCCCAGACTTTTTACTCATCGTACAACAGCAATGCTCTCTGGTCATCTCACCGTTTCATGACGCGAATCATTAACTACGACGAGAGTGACCGTAGCATTAGTCCTTTCTACCATTAACGTCAGTCGAAGAGTTCTACTTGTCACTTAATTATGAATCTCTTTAGACACCTGTGAACCACCTTTAGTTATTAGTGTGAAAACACATTATATTTACGGATCCTCTTCATCTCCATACACTCGTCAGTGCTGACATTAATTTTGAACTTTTTTCCACTGGTTTTCTGGAGAATATACGAGCCGTTTAAATGCTGACCTTTATCTGGTAAAGGATAGAGTCCTGGAATTTATTGATCAATTGTCGCAATAATATGACAGTACAGCCTATCTTGAACGAAAGTGTGTCCTTCAGTAAACTCGCAAGACAAATGTTCGTAAATAGTAACCTTCTAATCTTCATCTTCTTTCGTTCTAACACTAACCTTTGATTCAGCTTTTTCTAATTACTATTTGAACTTATTACACACATTAATCGAAATAAATACTTAAACTCCCCACTTAACGTTAATCAAGTAATAAAATTTTTTTATCGCTGTATACTAAAATAAAAATATTTATTTCATGGTTTCGAATCAAAAACTATTTATTTGTATTTTTTTAATTTTTATTGTATTTAATGAGAGAACAATATCATCTAAATAGCTGCATAACCTCAACTGTGATAATAATAATGAAGAATTTAATTATCAAATAAACATTAAGGCGAACGTTTATATAAAGTAGTCACAGCAGCTACACATGTAAAAAAAGCCTTAATGAATTCTAACGACCATTAATGACGTCATAGCGCAGTGTCTAGTATACAATAAGTTTTTTTAAGTTAATTATTAAAAACATTGTAGATATTAATTAGTTTTATCACTTAATTGATAGAGCACATCGAGAGCAATTTTTTAAGCAAAAAAAAAATGTGTAAAATATGAATAGTTTTCGAACTATAGCAAAATTACTTTTTTGAAAATTAATTTTTAAAAAAATTAATTATTAATTAACTAATAATCATAAAAGAGGAGCAATTGTAGATTCTGAGAGAGCTTTTAAGGAGCAATTAATTGAGGTATCATTTGGTTCCATAAAAAAATACTCGCCGCTAACTTTTTTGTGGTGTCAAATTAACAATAAATTGACATAAAATTTGCCTAAAGTTGTTGACACCTTTTTTCTAGTCAACTTTTGAAGTAAATTTGCATTCTAATTCGGGTAGTAAATTTACGTCAAATTGAATAGCAAGTTGCACATAAATTGTCGTACAAAACAGAAAAGCCCGAAGTTGACGGAAATTTTTGTAAAGTAAACTTTTGTTGAAGCAAACTGTGCTATTAGCCTAAGTTAGCCGAAAATGTTTCACTACAGAACTTGCTGAGCAAAGTGTGGCTATCAGGGATAGCGTTTGATTGCGTGTCACTGCTGCCTATAGTTTGAATTTTGATTACTAGATGTCAGTAAATGATTGATAAACGATTCACTTATACTCACACAACTGCTACTATCTGACAGCAGTAAGTGGCACGTGGCCCTATCGAGACGATAGCCAAAAAGGAGCAAAAAAAAAAAACTGCTACTATTCAGTTCACAAAAGTTGATGACAAAAAAAATGTTGAACTGAACTTAACGTGTCACGTGTATTTGTTATTGTAAGGTTATGGATTATGGAGTTTTAATAGATAACTATACTTATTAATTAATTACATGATAACATTAATAATAGAGTTTTCAATCGATCAATACTAAAAGTAATAATAATTGTATTAAATTGAAATTAATAAAACAAAAAAAAATGCCTTGTTGGTATTATAATAAAAATGAGTTGAAACAAACTCCATCAATAATAAACGATTCAATAGATTATGACACAGAATGTAGGTACAGACAAGAAGGTGTTAGATTTATTGTTAATTTGGGTACCAGTTTGAATTTAATATTCAACAATACTATTGCCACTGGTGTAATTTATTTTCATCGTTTTTACATGAAACATTCGTTTAAACAATTTCCTCGTTACGTAAGTATTAATTAATTAACACTTTATAACATTTATTTATTACATTTTAATATCTTATTTGGTATTTATATATTATTTTTGACAGATAACGGCGTGTGCCTGTTTATTTTTGGCTGGCAAAGTTGAAGAAACTCCTAAAAAATGTCGAGATATTATTGAAACAGCTAAAGCATTATTGACTGAACAGAAATTTTCGTCTATTTTCGGCAAAGATCCAAAGGTTATTAATTTAATTATTATTATTATTGATCATCAACATTATTATAAAGATAGTTATTAGATTTTTTATGGTGAAAATAATTTATTTCGGCCATAATTTTGTGTTATTTATTTATTTAAATGAACAATGAACCTAACAGCAAAACCACTAATAGGGTTCCATAGATAAATATACACGTAAGAGCGAGATACAGTATAAAAAAAATAGTATAATTATTTAACTATAATTAGGTTTAATCTACCAGGAATAGTTTACTGAATCTGTTCATATAACTAATTAGCCAAATGTCAAGATCATTATCTAAATTGTACATAACATTAAACGTCTCTTGTATACGATAAATTGGAGCCGTAATAGCAAAGGTAGTACTCACTGTTGGAAGATAAAAGGGTTGAATATATCTCAATACTGGGACTTTAATCTCGATTAGTTTTAGTAATCGCTAGCAATTGATTTTACCTTGTAATAACCGCGTAACATTCCACTGGCACAGAGTCTACGATCCTTCAGGAAAAGAACGTGAAATTATCTTGTCAATTTTCAAAGAATATGTATCATATAATGGAGACCAGACAATCGAGGCATATTCTAGTCGCGAACGAACATGAGAGTACATTGATTTAATTGCTTTAAGAGAGTGAAATAGGTGATTTTCAAATGAACTGTTTTTATAGATGAAGGCCCAAATCATAAAATAAAATTTTTAATTCGATGCGTAAAGTTATTATCTGTCGAATGAAATGCTACTCGTTCGGAAATTTCAGTTTATATCTGAGAACGTCTTATTTGAAATTTCCATTTGCTAATGTAAGTGCAACAAGGACCTTTTCGTTTGTTCACATGTGTGTGAGAAAGAGAATAGACGGTATATCCTCTTAATGGAAAATAGTTTACGACTAAAACGTGTCACAAACCCTAGCATCTTCCAAGATGAGGTAACACCTTGTTAATATGTGGCTGAAAAAGAGTACTCCCAAGTCTGTGTGGAAGTTGACTCTTCTTAACTGTATACCTCCAGTGATGTTATATTTTACATTTAACAAGAATAGGTATAATATAAGTATTCAATTATTTAGAAAAAAATTAAAAAAATAAAAATTTTGCTACTGACTTTAAAATTTTGCAGTGGATTATCAAAAAATACTACGATTACTACATATTACAATGTTATTATTTATTATTATATAATTTTTCTAAAAACTTTTTAATTCTAGGAAAAAATAATGACACTTGAAAAAATTTTATTACAAACAATAAAATTTGATTTACAAGTTGAACATCCCTATAGTTATTTATTAAAATATGTCAAGTGTTTAAAAGGTAATTTCTTTCAAGTTTTATAATTTATATTTAAATTATTAAATATTATTAATCTTTTTTTCGTTTGCAGGCGATAAGAGTAAATTACAAAAAAAATTGCAAATGGCATGGAATTTTGTTAATGACAGGTAAAAAGTTATTAAATTTATTAAAAATTTTAAATTATAATTATTGATTTTTAATTTTTTATTTTGTCAGTTTAAGTACCACTTTATCATTACAATGGGAACCAGAGATAATAGCTGTTGCTGTGATGTATTTAGCTGGTAAATTAAATAAATTTAAAGTTATTGATTGGGATGGTAGACAACCCAATCATTTAAGATGGTGGGATATGTTTGTTGAAGATATTACCTTAGAATTACTTGAAGGTAAATCATTTTCTTAAAATTTGTTATTATTTTTATCCATAAATTTCATTTAATTTCTAATCAGTATTATTATTATTATCATTCACAGATATTTGTCATCAAGTACTGGACACATACAACGTAGACAAAAATGCATTACAAAAAAATTCACAATCAATAACTCCTAATCCATTAACGGAACCACAATTACCATCAACATCTACTGAATCAGTTTCTAATATATTAAATAGTAAGTTAAACAAAATAATTAAAGTAGTTATAAAAAAATTAATAATAATAATAATAATCTTAATAAATAAATAATTTATAAACAGTAGAGACATCATCAGAAGCTCAGCGACCTGAGTTACAACCAAACGATTGTTCAGAACCACAGCCATCTGTCCAACCAGTTCAATTAATTCAACAACCACAACCAGCAACTAGTGTTACTGTGTTACCGACTTACACAGCCTACTCACAAACGTATTCAGGACCAAGATCAGGACCAGCATCACTTCCAGTACCAGTACCAGCGCCACCAATTTCTTATTCAAGTGTATATCCACCAGCAAATATGTCTGTACCACCACCAGTTAATCCAGTAAATTCCATGAATCCTATGATACCAATGCATCTAGTCCAACCAGACTATTCAATTCCTCCTCCACCAGTTCCTTCTCCATATCAGTATGCTTACCCGAACCCAATGTATTATTCTGCTCATAATCCACCACCAACGAATCGTCCGTACCAACCATCATCATAAATGATATTATTTTTATTGATATCTTTTGTAATAATGACAATAATAAATAATTATTAGTATTTCATGATGTAACTAAAAAATTTTCTATTAGTAATAAAGTAATTACAATTCATTACTTTTGTAAATACCTAAATACTATATTAACTAACACCGTATATAGTATGCCATAATAAACATTAGTAATGATAATTTATGTTAATAAATAAACAAAAATTTTTTATTTATCTAAAATTATTAAGGTCACGAGTGAGCACGGGTAAGTGCCACTAACTAGGACCAATTATTGAAGAATCAATCTTTAGCATATCGATTGAGATATATAGTATTGTAAAAAGGGTATAGATAAATATAGTATAGCTTAATAAAAATGAAACTAACATCATAAAGTAATGATAAATACACCGTGAACATTACCCGGTCTTCGGATAAAAAATATCACCAGCCAATAAGTTGTTTTTGAGATTATAGAGATTACATGTAGATATTAAATGGAGTGGGGATAAAATTATTATTACTTTTATTAAATAAGTATAGCAGGGGGAGAGACTTTCAGAGAAAAGGAGAAGTAGTCAAATTATATATTTGAGTTATCGGCAAAGAAAGGTTATTATTATTCAATTAAATTAATAATTATATAAATCCGTTTTAAATGGCATTTTTGGGAAAAGTTGTATTAATAACTGGAGCAAGCTCTGGAATCGGAGCTGCTACAGCAATTCATTTATCAAATTTAGGCGCTTCGTTATCTTTAACCGGTCGTAATTTAGATAATTTGCAAAATGTTGCCGATAAATGTAATAAGGAGCGTAAGCCATTTCTTATTACTGGCGAATTGACAAATGAAAATGACACAAAAAATATTCTTGAGTCTACAATAAAACATTTTGGTAAATTAGATGTTTTAATAAATAATGCTGGAACAATTGAACGTGGAAGTATTGAAAATACTAGCTTGGATCAGTATGATAGGTAATTATAAAAATATAAATTTTTATATTATTAAAAAAAAAATATATAGATTTATTTAAAACTTATATGTATAAATTTCAGAGTATTTAACTTGAATGTCCGTTCAATGTATCATTTGACAATGCTCGCAGTCCCACACTTGATAAAAACAAAAGGTAATATCGTTAATGTATCAAGTGTAAATGGATTAAGATCATTTCCTGGTGTATTGTCATACTGCATGAGTAAATCAGCTGTTGATCAATTTACACGATGCACAGCCATTGAATTAGCATCGAAACAAGTAAGTTTAATTATTATATTTATATTAAAATTATTAATAAATCGAGTAAATAATTGATAAAATAAAATTTTAAAAAATTTTGAAATTATGCATTTTTTTAAATTATTTACTTTATTTATTGATAATGTTAAATTTGTCTGATGTCTGCTGCATTCACACTCGTAAATTTATATTGATATGATTTTTTGATTTTATTTTTAATTGTTATATAGGTACGGGTAAATGCAGTTAATCCAGGAGTAGTAGTAACAAATTTACATGAACGTAGTGGTATGTCACCAGAGGAACTGAAAGCATTTTTTGAACGGAGTAAAACTACTCATGCACTTGGACGTCCAGGTCAAGTTGATGAAGTTGCCAAGACAATTGGATTTTTAGCAAGTGATGATGCTTCATTCATAACTGGCGCTACACTTCCAGTTGATGGTGGAAGACACGCTCTTTGTCCTCGTTAATTTTTTTTTAATTACAACAAACATCAAAATTTTTCTACTTTTCAGGTAATATATTTTTATAATTAATATTTAAGAGAAAACGATTTTGTTTCTTTTATTAATTACACCGGCACACAAAAAAAAATAAGTTCTCTGTACTTTTGACGGGACCGATTTATTCCCATGTATTTTGACCCGCTGAATCCGAATCCGAAGTCCGTTTAACCCGTACACCCTCAGATTTTTAGAAAACTTTAAAAAACCTCAAAAATACACAAAAATCGACCGTTTTTTAAATTTATAAATTTTTTTAACCCTAACTAAGTATGATTTTTATGTATTTCGGTCCTCCACATACTAACCTGAAGTTTATTTAAAACAGTAGCCATTTAAAAGCTGAGTAAATTCCAAAAAACCCCAAAAAATTGCAAAAAAGCAAAAAAATTCTTAGTATTGTGATGAAAAAAATTTTATAGGGCTAAATAAATAATTATTTTCATGTATGTTTCTCTGTCACATATAATTCTCGAACATCCATGGCTCAGACATCTCTAAAATTTTAAATAAATGGCAAAAATTCCCAAAAAATCGAAAAAAATAAAATTTGGTATAACAAAAATCATTTTTTAAATCGAAATAAATAAAAGAAATCATATTGTTCGATCTGTGATATATATATAAAAAATATTTTGGCCTAAAACATAAAAAAATTTTAATATGCTTCAAAAAATTTTTTTCATCACAACACTAAGAATTTTTTTGCTTTTTTGCAATTTTTTGGGGTTTTTTGGAATTTACTCAGCTTTTAAATGGCTACTGTTTTAAATAAACTTCAGGTTAGTATGTGGAGGACCGAAATACATAAAAATCATACTTAGTTAGGGTTAAAAAAATTCATAAATTTAAAAAACGGTCGATTTTTGTGTATTTTTGAGGTTTTTTAAAGTTTTCTAAAAATCTGAGGGTGTACGGGTTAAACGGACTTCGGATTCGGATTCAGCGGGTCAAAATACATGGGAATAAATCGGTCCCGTCAAAAGTACAGAGAACTTATTTTTTTTTGTGTGCCGGTGTTATTAGTGTTAATTAATTAATTACAGTCAAAAGCAGAATCATCATCAATGGATTAAATTGTACTGGATCATTAATATTATCAATTATTTTTTATAATTATATACATACTAAATGTACAAGGGAAAATATATTTAAAAATAAAAATATATGGGAACAATTTATTCAAATATCATTACTTATTTTTTAAGTTATATTGAAAATTAATATCTATAAAATGATAGGTGTTTTGTTCGAACGTCCCTCACGCAAAAACTACTGAATATTTTAACACGAAATTTGCACTATAAACTTCTGCGTATCTCAAAGAAAGTTTTTAGTCATATATTATTATCATTTTGATCATAAAAACTGTTCTTTTTTTTGTTGATTTTATTTCAATAAATTTTATAATTTATCGATCGTTTTTTATTTTCAAATAAAACAAAAGAACATTATATATGGGGCATTCCACGCCAAATCGACTACTTTGGAACCCGACCCCCTTCGATTTAGCTGAAAATTTTTTCTCTTTTTTTACTCGATCAAAAACATTTCTCAGAATTTTGTCAAATTTTGTTTACCCAACCAAAGAAAAATTATGAATGTAAAAAAAAAAGGCTTTTTTTCAATAAGCTGAATCTTTTTCATAAATTGACTCATCCCTGATTAAACAACTGAATTCGATCGAATTAAACAGAATTAAATTTTTAATTCTATTTAATTCAGATAAATTCTGTTAATTCGGTACCTAACTTAAAAATGAATTCTGTCTAATTCGGCAGAAAAATCAGAATTTGTCCAAATTAAAATGAATTTAAATAATTCTATTCGGTTTAATTCTGATTAGTTCGAAAATCATTCTTCAATTTCTGGTTCTGAATCCAAATTAAACTGAATTAGAACGAATTTGAAATTTTGAAATCGGTTTTATTCTGTTTAATTCAAATTCAAATTATCAATTCAGTTGAATTCTGTTTTGCAGAATTCGACAGAATATAACAGAATTAAAATTTTTAATTCGGTCGAATTCAGTTGTTTAATCAGGGATCAGGACGTTTTTTTGTTTTTTCAAAATTGTCGTTTTCAAATGTGGTTTTTGAAAAAAATTAGAGAAAAATTATTCAATTATGTTTAAAAAATTTTCTTGTTAGTACAATATAAATATTTAATTTTAATTGTTTAAAACAATAATAATTATATTTTTATAACTCTTGAGATTTCAGGATGAGAACCGAGTTGAAAGTTATCGACAACTTGTTGTCAAGTTGGTCGCAACTCATATACACCAACTTTCTGATCAGAAACTCTGGCTATCAGGGTTGGCGACAGGTTATGGCACTAGGTTGTCAACAAGTTGCGGCCAACTTAGCCATCAGGGTTAAGTTTATATATGAAAATAATAAAGTAGCGCCATCTATAAAATTATCCGCGATAGAGCAGCATATATCAGTGCTGCTGCCACACATGACATGGTGGTGTTAAAATAAAACTAATTTAATTACTCTTTTCGATTATTATTATTGTTATTACTTGCTGCTTTGCTGACTCGTGGGAAAAGGAAATTATAGTATAGTTAGAGTATACAAGAATTGAAAGAAAAAAAAAAAAAAAAAAAGAGGTATTGAGCATTTGGTAGTGTGGTTTCAAGACGTGTGTGTTGCCATTTTGTGTCGTACCTCGTGGTTAAAATTTTGTAAACAAACTAAACGTATAATTAATAATAAAATAGACAATATAAGATAATGTCGAAACGACGAATTGAAGTTTTGGATCCTTTTATTAAGAGAAAGCGGTAAGATATTTTTTGTTACATTATAATATTGTATATTTTGTTATTTAACCATTCGCTAACAACACGTTATCCTTCGGTTGTTTCGGTAAATCTGCTTACCTACCATTTATAATATATCACAATTATTTAGTTTTTCTTTATAATTTAATAATAATTTATTTTTATCAATTAAAAATTATTATCGTATACATAAAAAAGAGGCCTTGTTGTTAAATCCTAATCAGTGGTTCTCAACGTAAAAAAGTATAAAATTAATTTCTTTCAGAGACGAAGCCAAACTTGAAATGGCTAGTTCATCAGCAGCAGCATCATCATCATCATCGTCATCATCGTTATTAACATCAACAACTGGTGCAACAGCAATATCAACAATATCAAGTGGATCATCAGGAGCAACTGGAGCAACTCAAAATGTATCATCTCCTGGACAAATAAATCCATATACAAAGTTACCTTTTACACCACGTTATTATGAATTTTATAGAAAACGAATAACATTACCAGTATTTGAGTATAGATCAGATTTTATGCGTTTATTAAATGAATATCAATGTATTGTATTGGTTGGTGAAACTGGATCTGGTAAAACAACTCAAATACCACAATGGTGTGTTGAATATTCAACTCAAACAGGTACAAAAGGTGTTGCTTGCACTCAGCCACGTCGTGTTGCAGCAATGAGTGTTGCACAGCGTGTTTCTGAAGAAATGGATGTTACATTGGGTGAACAAGTTGGTTATAGTATACGTTTTGAAGATTGTAGTTCACCATATACTGTTCTTAAATATATGACTGATGGTATGTTATTAAGAGAAGGAATGTCTGATCCAATGCTTGAAGCTTATCAAGTTATTTTACTTGATGAAGCTCATGAGAGAACTTTAGCAACAGATTTACTTATGGGTGTTCTTAAAGAAGTTACTAAACAACGATCAGATTTAAAATTAGTTATTATGAGTGCAACATTAGATGCTGGTAAATTTCAACAATACTTTGACAATGCACCATTAATGAATGTACCAGGTCGTACACATCCAGTGGAAATTTTTTATACTCCAGAACCAGAACGTGATTATTTAGAGGCTGCTATAAGAACAGTTATTCAAATTCATATGTGTGAAGAAGTATCTGGTGATTTATTATTATTTTTAACTGGTCAAGAAGAAATAGAAGAAGCTTGCAAAAGAATAAAACGTGAAATGGATAATCTTGGACCAGATGTTGGAGAACTTAAATGTATTCCACTTTATTCAACTTTACCACCAAATTTACAACAAAGAATATTTGAACCAGCACCGCCAAATAAACCAAATGGTGCTATTGGTAGAAAAGTTGTTGTATCAACAAATATTGCTGAAACTTCATTAACAATCGATGGTGTTGTATTTGTTATTGATCCTGGATTTGCTAAACAAAAAGTTTATAATCCTCGTATACGTGTTGAATCATTACTTGTATCACCAATAAGTAAAGCATCTGCTCAACAACGAGCTGGACGTGCGGGTCGTACAAGACCCGGTAAATGTTTTCGATTATATACTGAAAAAGCATATAAAAATGAAATGCAAGAAAATACTTATCCTGAAATTTTAAGATCTAATTTAGGAAGTGTTGTACTACAATTAAAAAAATTAGGAATTGATGATTTAGTACATTTTGACTTTATGGATCCACCAGCACCTGAAACACTTATGCGAGCATTAGAATTGTTAAATTATTTAGCAGCTTTAGATGATGATGGTAATTTAACAGATTTAGGTGCTATTATGGCTGAATTTCCATTAGATCCACAACTTGCTAAAATGTTGATTGCATCTTGTAATCACAATTGTAGTAATGAAATTCTCAGTATCACTGCTATGTTATCAGGTAATGCAACAACAATAATAATAATAACAATAAAAACCAATATTTAATATTCAATTTTAAATTAAGCTAAATAAACGATATTATAATTAATTATATTGATTTTTATATTGATGATTGATGTGATATTAGTCCCACAGTGTTTTGTAAGACCAAATGAAGCCAAAAGAGCTGCTGATGATGCAAAAATGAAATTTGCACATATTGATGGAGATCATTTGACTTTACTTAATGTTTACCATGCTTTCAAACAAAGTAAGTTGATTAATTAAACACATAAATAAGGTGCAATTTGTAATGTTTATATTAATATTATTATTTTTTTTGTTATATAAAAGGTATGGAAGATCCGCAGTGGTGTTATGATCATTTTGTTAATTATCGATCGTTAAAAAGTGGAGATAATGTACGACAACAATTGAGTCGAATTATGGATAGATTTTCACTAAAAAGAACCTCTACTGATTTTACATCTAAAGATTATTATATAAATATTAGAAAAGCACTTGTTGATGGATTTTTCATGCAGGTAATTCTTATTATTATTATAATTATTGTTATTATTGTTAATTATCAGATAAGTCTGTTTGTACACTGTAAAAAATCCGGAGTGAATTCGGATTGAAATTAAATACGAATTCACTCCGCATTCACTCCGCCACTCGGAGTTCCGGAGTTTAAAAAAAAATCACTCCGCATGCGGAGTGAATTGGGAGTTTTTTTTAGCGGAGTGATTGCGGAGTGACGCGGATTTTATTTCACTCCCAATTCACTCCGGTCCGGAGTTTTAATACTTAAATTAATTTATATTAAACTGCTAAACAATGTGTGTGTGTGTGTGTGTTTGGGTGTGTGCAGGTGTTTGTGTGCAAATGTGTGTGTGTGTGCAAATGTGTGCGTGTGTGTACAAATGTGTGTGTGTGTGTGTGTGTCTAAATATGTGTGTGCGTATCAGCTGATTAATTATGTAATACGCGAGTTTTTACTTCGATTTTATTGAGTGGTTATTTTTTATTAATAATATTTACAAAACTCCGCTCCGGAGTGAATTTTACTGCGGAGGGATTAAATTAACAAAAAATTATCTACTCCGCGAAAACTCCCCTGCGGAGTGAATTTCACTCCGAGGGGAGTGAATAATTAAAAATTCATTCACTCCGCATTCACTCCGGATTTAATCCGCATTCACTCCGCGAATTTTTTACAGTGTATATGTCTATTTCTTTTTTTTAATAAATCAATTTAATTTAACAACAGGTAGCACATTTAGAAAGAACAGGACATTATTTAACAATAAAAGATAATCAAATGGTACAATTACATCCTAGTAGTTGTTTGGATCACAAACCCGAGTGGGTTATTTACAATGAATTTGTTTTAACGACAAAAAATTATATAAGAACAGTTACAGACATCAAACGTAAGTATTGAACAATAATTAATATTAATAATAATAATAATAGTTTTTTCTCCTCGACGGGCGGAAAGCGTCAACTTTCGTCCCGCTGTGCAAAACGAAGTTGCCGCTTTCCGCCTCCGTCGAGGAGAAAAATAGCATACACTCCTCGGGAAGTAAATAAGAAAGCCTCAGATCACATGTTTGTTGACCTCGGCTTCGCCTCGGCCAACAATTACATGTGATCTGAGACATTTCTTACTTTACTTCCCTCGATGTGTAATATACTATTCTAATAATAAAAATATTAACATGTTATTTACAGCTGAATGGTTATTAAAAATAGCACCACAGTACTATGATCTTCAAAATTTCCCCCAATGTGAAGCAAAACGACAATTAGAAGTAATTCAAGCGAGATTAGATTCTAAACAGTATCAAGAAGGTTTCTAATTCTAATAAGGATTTTTCAACATTTAGTTTATTTTGAAAAATTAAAATTAAAAAGAAAAAATAAATCAATAATAATATTTTAATGACATATATTCAGTTGAGTATTTATAACATGTAAGGCAACACCGATGATATGGGTTCATTATAATAATGTTTCCCATTATAATATTATTATTATTATTATCATCATTAAATACATAATGGCATTTCTTTTGTTATTGCCTTAATTATCGTCTTAATAGTGCATTTTTTATGAAATCTACGTAACAATAAAATTAAAAATATTGGCTAACACTAAAATTATTTTCTATATTATTATTATTTACCAATAATTGCATTCATTTTAAACAATAGCTATTATAAAATTTTAATTTAACGTATTTATACTATGATAATTATTACGTTACAAAAACAATTACTTTAATTTAATTATCTCTTTAAATACATACTTTTTTTTCTCTATTTTATAGTCATATTAAGATTACTATATTATAACGTAATATCAATAGTAACGCACTTTTATTGTAATAATTTATGGAAAAGAAAAAAACAAATATAATTTCAGGAAAAATAATAATTGAAATTGATTAAAATTAAATCCATATGTAACTTTTACTGTTTATTTGAAATAAAATTATCTTTTATTTTTTATTTTTAAAAAGCTTAGTTGTTACCTAATCCATTTTTAAAATGTTAATTTTTCACTTATTGTAAATAATTAATAGCGTTAAAGAAATGAATTTAAAAAAAATAGGCATCAAAAAGTGTGAAAAAGCATATATTTCATTGTATCTATTCATTCCAATAAAAAAAAAAGTATAGAAAAACCTGGTAATCATTTAATTTAATATCTAAATGCCACGATAAATTAACATACATTTTTAACTATTACAGAATAAAACAACAATTTTTTTTCAAAATATAAAACAAGAAATTTTATTTATATTCTTTAATATTTTACTATAAAAAAAACCATAAATAATAATGCGTGATACGTGGGTAAGCGAATACATTTATTTCATCATTCTCGCCAGAGAAGGCAAGAAAGAGAGAGAGAAACATTTATCACTTGGATCAACTTTGCGTACTTTACCGCTTTACGTTTTACTGCGCTTCACCATTCACATTAATATTGACGACATAGAATCAACTTAAATACAAAATTAATTGAATAATCTTTAAAAAATGGTTTCAATAACTTTGCCAATGGTAGGAAAGCTTACTAAACTTTCTTTGGATCATTTTTATATTAGTACGAGAACAATTTTAAGGTATGATTATAATCGTAATTAGATAATAAATTATTTAAACCATGCATGTTTGATAGAGGTTAAGTATTTTAATTATTTCTAGATTATCTTTATGTATTTTAATAATAATACAAATTGTTATTATTATTATTATTATTATTGTTATTATTATTATTATAAATGTAGAAATAAAAAAAAATAAACTTTAGTAACAGGACATCACAAACATCAATAAATAATTTATGTTATCAAATAAAAAAATTTGGTACGGAGCAGAAAAAAGTTGATGAAAGCAGTAGTTCATCACCACCACCATCAATTGAACAAATGACAGACAATGAAAATAAATTAAAATCTGAAATCGAATTATTAAATAAAGAATTAATTGCGTTGAAAGAACGAAATATTGAACTAGATAATAAATACAAACGTGCATTGGCTGATGGGGAAAATTTACGAGTAAGATTGACTAAACAAATAGAAGACGCTAAATTATTTGGTATTCAAGGATTTTGTAAAGATTTATTGGATGTTGCTGACATTTTGGGTAAAGCTACTGAAAGTGTACCTAAAGATCAACTTACTGAACGTAATCCTCATTTAAAAACTTTATATGAAGGATTAAGAATGACTGAATCACAATTACATAAGGTATATTTACTCATATAATTATTATTTTTGTTATAAATTTAATAATTCATTCATTTGATTATTTTTAAGGTATTCAAAAAACATGGATTAGTTTCTGTAAATCCTTTAGATGAAAAATTTGATCCCAACCAACATGAAGCTCTTTTTCAACAGGTATTTTATATATTTATTTTATTCTAATTTATAACAATTAATTAGTAATATTATTGATAATAAATACGTCTTTTTTTTTTTTTTTTAGGAAGTTCAAGGAAAAAAGCCAGGAACTGTTGTAGTTGTATCAAAAGTTGGTTATAAATTACATGAAAGAATAGTAAGGCCAGCACTAGTTGGAGTTGCCAAAGGTTAATTTATAATACATGACAATTTATTCGTTATACTAATTTTTTTCTTTTTTAAACTTAAGCACAATTAATTTTCAATTGTATTTAATTATAAAATTACTTAAATATGATTAATAAAATGAAGAAAAATTAAAAATAATGATGAATTTTATTAAATATATTTTTATTACCATTCTGTAAAAAAATATTAAGTATATACAAATTATAATAATAATAATAATTAAATTAACAACGTTCAAATACTTTATATAAATTAGGTAAACTGGCAATTTGTAGAATACTTGAATCATGAGCAAATTCTTTTGGTGGAAGTAAACTTGATTTTATCGCAGGAAAAAGAATATGCTCAATTAAATATTTCCAGTTATTATTATTATTACTATTGGCATTTTCTTGTTTTTCATCATAATTTATATTGCTATAAAATTTAGCAGTTTCTCTACAAATACCATCAAAGCATTTTTGCTCGTTAGTCCAATCAACTTGAGTTGCAAGCCGACAAATGTACATTGGCAATTCTCCGGCTACATAAGGATAATAATCTTCCAACAAAACTGGTAATGATCTAATCAATCCATTTTTAGTAATAACAATAGAAAAATATTCTTTTAACATATCAGCTTTACTAATTAATAAGTTACTAATTTTTTCAGCAACAGCTTCTTTAGATTCTTTATCTATTTCAGATTTTTTAGACCATCCAGACTCAGGATTATTTAATCCTATTTTTGCTAACTCTATTAATGATAAACTTGATGAAAATTTGAGTACTCCATAATTTGCAAAATCATAAAGCATTATTTCGTAAAATAATTCATTAATTAAATGTTTTGTTTTACAAATATACAAATTAACATCACTTTGAAATAATACTAAATTTTCATCAATACACCCAATAAATATCATTTCAGATAATATTTTTCTTAATCCTCTATGATAATTATCTTCAATATTTTTACGAAGTTTTAAAATACTAGTCAGTTCTACTTTACGACGAAATGAATTTATTGAATATGATTTAAATGGTAAATTATTTTTTTCTTCAATAAGACATTTATCGTCATTATTATCATCGTTATTATCATCATTGTTAATTAAAATTGGTTCTTTAATTTTATTTGAATTTATTGTTAATTCTTCAATAATATCTGGAAACAATGGATTAAATTCTAATTGTTGCTGTTGATTACCAACTTTTTCTTTATTATTACCGTCAAATTCATTTAAATTATTGATTTTTATATTATTATTTTGAACATTGCAAGGCTCTTGAGATTCACCAAATAAACGTTGAACTTTTTTTAAAGCTCTGTCAGCTGACTCAGATATTATGGCAGACTCATCATCATCATCATTATTATCATCATCATCATTAGTTGTTGTAGCCCCCTTGAGTGAATTTTCATCAGTAAATAATTCGATAATTGAACTATTTTGAATTTCAGTTGATGTCTCATTATCATTATTGTAAATAACTTTATTTAATTCAATATCTTCATTATCAATTTCAGTTAATAAATTACTGCTATTATTTTTTTGTGAATTGATAGTAAAATGAAATTTTTCAAGCTTCTGTTCCTGGTGATCAGTACGAATCATTTGTTTAGCTTGAATTTTATTTTTATTAACATTTAATGTTGTTGTTGTTGTTGATAATGTTGATGGTGTTGATGATGTAAATTCTGGAAGTACTTCCGCTAAAGCTTCTTTAGTAACATCAACTTGAGGTAATCTAGCTTGAGCATAAAAAGTCCTTGAAGCACTATTACAAGATAATTTTTCATCTAAAGCACCTTTAACTCGTTCAACAATAGCTTCTTCATGTAAAAATTTAACTTGAGATTTAGTAGGGTGAACATTAACATCAACATTATTTGGATCTATTTCAAGTGAAATATAACACCATGGATGAGTTTTTTTTGGTAAATAAATAGAATATAAATCATCCAACATTTTTTTAATTGACGTTGATTCAACAAGCCGATTATTTATAAATAATAAAAATAGTAATTTTTTATTTGAATAATTTGGATTTGTAATTAAAGCTTCAAGTTTAAATTTATAAGCTGAATCTTCAAGATTTATTGATATTAATTCACGTGAAATTGTTGGGCCAAATAAATTTTTAATATTATTTATCTTTGTTGATTTAAAAGGAGTACGTACATATGGTGTATTTTCACCTTGTTTTTTTAAAGTAAATCCAACTGATGAATTATGAATAGCATAACGCGTGACAACTTCAGTTATAAGTGTAAATTGTTCACTTATATTATCAAGAGCTCTTTTACGTTGTGGAACATTATAAAATAAATTTTCAATAGTTATTGTAGTTCCTTGATTACCAGCTAATACTTTTGGAGGTCCTTTTAATTTACCATCTATATAAAAAGCTTTATAAGCAACTTTATCTTGAGCTGTTTTAGTTGTGATTGTTAATTGAGCTACATGACTGATACTGGCTAGAGCTTCACCACGAAATCCATATGTTGATATTGTATGTAAATCCTCAAATGTCTGTAGTTTACTAGTTGTAAAACGCTCACATACTATTTCAAGATCATCTTTACGGATTCCAGTACCATTATCTTGAATCTAATAATTGTTTATTTAATTAATATTTATTATTATTATTATTATTGTTATTATTATTATTATTTACCTGTAATAGTTTTAATCCACCATCTTTTATTGTTATTTGAATATCTGTTGATTTAGCGTCAAGACTATAAATAAAAATAAAAATAAATTATAATTATTGCTACGCTCGATAAAAACAATGATTTACCTGTTCTCTATTAATTCTTTCAAAGCGTTTGCTGGTTTTTGAATTATTTCACCTGCAGCAATACGATTGACAACAACTTGATCTAGTTTTTTTATTTTTGCCGGTAATGCCATTATTTACCTTTCATTAATTACGCATATTTAAACATAAATTTTAATTTAAATATAAAAAATATATGAAATAATCAATCTGCAGTTGACTTTTTTTCATCAGAATAATAATACAGAGTAGTGATATTATATAGAGAAATGACAAGATGAGAGAAAAAATATTTAAGATTGTTGTCTTTCTATGATTACATAATGTTGAGAATAAACAAATCTTTGGTACACGAATTTGAACACCAGATGTCAGGTTTGAATTTTTTTTAAATAGGTTTTTGTTTTTATTTCTTTTACCTCTTCTTCAATCACCGCTTATTAATTGTTATAGGTTATATTTTAGTCAGTTTTATTTTTATGGTGATAAAAAATATATAAATATTAAAATTAATTTGAATTAAATATAAAATGTCAAATCATCACTTATTATTAAAATCGGGATTTTTACGTGCGCCTTTGAGCAATGGAATTGGTCGTTATGTTGGACAATTACAAAGAATTACCTTAAAATTTTGCAAAAGTCATCCTACCAGTAAAGGAATGAGGTAAATACAAAAATTATTGTCACATAAATAAAAATTAATTATTTTTATTTTTATAACCATAGAGATTTCTTGGAAAATCATTTAATAGATTACGCAAAGGAAAATCCTGGTGTTGTTGTCTATGTTAAACCTAGAAGACATAGAACTCCTGTTATTGTAGCTGAGTACTGTGAGTATTAATAGCTATAGTTTTAATGATATTAATAATATATCAATTTATCAATATTAGTAAATGGTGAGAAACACTGGGTTGCTGTTAAAAATTTTGAATTCCAACACATTCAGAAATGGCTTGAATTGATGCGTACTCAAGCTCAAGATGGATCAAAAATGAGATTACGTAAAATGTGGCATACTGAATTTCCATCAATTCAAGGTCCTTGGACACCATTTACATTTGTTAATCCTATTGTCAATATTACCAAATTTCCAGACGTAAGTTAAGAATTATTGATTATAATTGTAATGTATATATATTTTATTAAGCGCCAAGTTGATCAAAAGCAATATGTATTAAATTCAACAATATGAATAGAATTACATCTATATGTTTTATCAAGACTATTTTGTCTCTTAAAAAAATAGTATACATCTACTATTTTTATTGAATAACTTGCTGAGGGTGTTGGTAACTGTTCAAGTATTTTATTTTGAACATAGCAGTTTCGTCTCAGTGCTCATATCAGAGTCAATGTACACTTGCTATAGACTGCTTATTACTAATACGAGATATCTATATACTGATAAGTCTGATACGTACACTGAGAGTGGATGTATATGATTTTTTGAAGAGACAAAATAGTCTTGATAAAATATATACATGTGAATATATTCATATTGTTGAATTTAATACTTATTGCTTTTGCCCAACTTGACGCTTAATAAAATATATATGGAGAGATCCATTACTTTTCAACGAAAGTGTGCGCTCGTGGATCACCGATTTGGACGCCGATTTTTTTCTCGAAAGTAGATCAGAAAAGAAGGTGATCCTGAAAATTTGAGCTCAATACCCCTAAATCCGGCCACTGGAGAATTTTTTGAAATTTCAAAAAAGCCAATTTGGTTATTTTTTGAAATTTGTATCTCAGCTTCTATATAACTTATAGAGGCTTGTCCGGCGGCATTTTTCTCTGTGTACACTCTACTTTCAAGAAAAAAATAGATATTTGCTTTAAACTAATATCTGGCTTAGTTGGGAGCTTCCAACTGAACCACTGATTTAGCAAAACTTCCCCTTTTTTTTAAATCCTTCATATCTACAGTCTTCAGAATAGAAGGATAAATAACAGCTGAAATTTTTTGTATATGAAGTGTATGAAGTAAATATTTCGTGTTTAAGACTGCTGCGATCGACCCTATTACTTAATACGCTACTTAAATAAGAATCAACAGGAGTAGCATAAAAAATTTCAATCAGGTATTGATAACAAACTTGAAAACAAATAAATAATTCATTAGATATACGAAAACTGATTCGCAAAAATTATTTTAAACAAAACAATTTTCGTGATATTTGAAAATTTATAACTTGGATCCAAAGTCGATACCAAAGTTGAAATTTTCAGAGCTTCTTAGGTATATAACAAAGCAACTTTCCTGAAAATTTCCAGCAAATCGGAGGTCCGACAAAAAAGTAATAATTATCTGAAAATAGCGATTTATGAAAAATTGATCGGCTTTGGATGGCCGTATATAAACCAAATCGAAGCAATTAAGGAAAATTACGGTAGATATCAACAGAAGACACCTACACAAAAAATATCAGCTGTCATTTATCTTTCTACTCTGAAAACTGTAGATATGAGAGGATTTTAAAAAAAAGGGGAAGTTTTGCTAAATCAGTGGTTCAGTTGGAAGCTCCCATCTAAGCCAGATATTAGTTTAAAGCAAATATCTATTTTTTTCTTGAAAGTAGAGTGTACACAGAGAAAAATGCCGCCGGAGAAGCCTCTATAAGTTGTATAGAAGCTGAGATACAAATTTTTAAAGATAACAAAAAAATTAACTTTTTTGAAATTTCAAAAAATTCTTCAGTGGCCGGATTTAGGGTTATTGAGCTCAAATTTTCAGGATCACCTTCTTTTCTGACCTACTTTCGAGAAAAAAATCGGCGTCTAAATCGGTGATCCACGCGCGCATACTTTCGTCGAAAAGTAATGGATCTGCCCGTATATATACTTTATTGATTATGATTTTAATTTAATAATAATAATAATAATAAATTCGACAATTATAGGATCAACTTGGAGCAGCACCAAAACAACGTAAAACAGCAACAGAAATTCTATTGGAAATGTACAAAGCTGAAAAAAGTAATCAGACAAAATTGATTGAAAACAATAGTAACAATTGAATAAATAATTATTCTTAATAACTTTATAATGATAATAAATAAACGATAGTAATAATTATATTTTATACATATATACAATTTTTTCGATCAACATAAAACATACTTTTATTAAAATATGACAAAATCAATAATATAAATAATAATAATATTATCCCTGATCAAAATTCACATTACTGATTAATTGTTAAAATATATTAACAAAAAAAAAAAAGATGAAATTTACTCTACATAGGTATTAATGGATTATGATGATATCATTGAATATAAAAGTAGCAAAATATATTTTTTCATAATTTGGTTTGTTCTATACGGTAACAAATCACGCGGGTGAATGTGAAAAAAATATAATCTAACACAATTATTATTAATAATTTTATGTATGATAAGGTGGATTTAAACAATACTTTGTACGAGAAAAATCACATTAACTTACGAACACACACACGCACACACAATACACAAAAAAAAAAAAAAGAAAACCCAGTGCCATCACATATACATTATTAACAGTTATCATACATTACTCATTAATAATAATAACTTTTTTTTTATCAATTAGACCAGTTTTAAATTATTTAGTTAAATGAATATAATAATAATAATGATGGTAATTATTACTATTATTATTATTATTATTATTATTATTATTCTACTTTCAGTCGTTTACTTAATTCTTCTTGTTGTTTTTCTCTCCATTCTTTTTTCGGTTTATTTCTCTTTAACTGTCCATCCCTAAATAAAAGGAAATAGTCATTAAAATTACACATAACTAAACAAAGAATTGAGATCATTATTAACAATACTATTTTTTATAAAAAACAAACCATTGTAGATCAACGAGGCCCCCTTGTCGTGCAATTACAGATTTAACCCGATTTGCAAAATTTATAGCACTTTCATCTTTATCTCTGTACATTGGTGGTAAATACCATACGTCACATACAATTGCCCAACTGGACATCATCATGTACAAATATTGCAACATTGAATATCTACTGCTATTCCAAAAAGCATCCCCAAATCTTGGATCATATTTAATAGCTACTGGATAGATAACACCACCAACTTCAAAGCTTCCTTTTTTAAATTGCATAACAGATGTGTTATTTATGCAAGTCCCTTCGGGAAATATAAGAATCGGTGGATTTGTTGGATCAGAAATATGTTGCTTTAGTCTATAAGAAAATGTAAAATTTTAATAAAAAACAATAAATATAAAACATATAAAAGCATAAATTACCTTTTAGTAACAGCTTCACGATCTTTGACTTCTGATCGCTCAAACCAAATATGTGGAGATGCTCGTGCTAATGCTCTTTGAAGAATTCCCAAAAATCCTGCATGACGTTGTCCAATCTAAATATAATATAATTAAATTATTAAAATTAAACTTCAAGATACAAAAAATAATAAAAATATTTTTATACACAACTTACTAATGAATATGAATTATCACACATTAGAACAAGTACATCAATAGGTGAGGTATGATTAGCCACACAAATACCTGTTATAGGCTTATGCTCTGCATTGTGATAATTAATAACCGATGAAAGAGCACCAGACAATACAGCAAAACACATCATCGATACTTTATGATTAAGCCAACGTTTGAAATTACCTTCTGGTATGTAACCTACTATTGCAGTACATATGGTTAACCACATTACCTATTAATTTAATTAATTAATTATAATAAATTTTATAAAATTTTTCGTTATTATATAGATTTATATATATCAAGTACCCCAAAGAAAAAAATAAATATCCTAAGTGGTAAAAGAAAAAAATATCTTAAACAAAATCCAAACATCCATATTACTGTTAATTTCCATGAAATAAATTCATAATGACGATTTGTACGAGTTAGTAAATTCCAATTCTGTAATTATTTAAATTTAATTAATTATATGTATATTATTTATTAAAATATGTATATATATTATATTTATAGATTTTAAATCTTACTTTCAATTCTTCAGCTTCAAATCGCGATGTAACTTGATCTTCAATAATAGCTTCAACACCGGCTTTAATATAATCAAAACAAAATGTTGGATCAAATACCGTATGTAGTGTTTCAAAAGACGATTGTCGTTGATACCTTTTTAAATTATCCTTAAAAGTAAAAATTAAATAAATCAATTAATCATTGTATTAAATATATGTATATGTAACAACAATACACTTACTGCCTTATCATTTGGATCAACATTAATCTGACCATCATTTTTATTTAATTTATTATTATTACAATTATTTTCAGTTTTATTTTTATTTTGTTCAGGTTCAGGTACAAGAATTAGATCTTTTGATCGTGCAATAACAGAATTTCCCAAGCATCCATTTTTAAATTTAATATCATTGTCATTTTCAAAGGATGAATTAAAACTATCATTTCCAGAATTTAACTCGTTACCACCACCCTCATCTTTATTATTTTTTTCATCATTAAATTTTCCTTGTAGTCGAACTTTTTCAATATTTAATCTTCCATACTGAAAATAAAATTAAAAAAAAAATTAATTAGTTTTATAATAGCAATAATATATATATATATATATATTTAAATTTACATATCAAGCCTATGCCTCTACACTTAAATTTGAAACAAAAAAATGTTCTAGTGTACACGCTCGAATTATCACTCGAGAACTTTGTACCGTGTAAAAAATAATATCGTTAATTAGTTGTTTTATAATTATGTATGTATAGACTACTTACAACTTAATAATGATACTGTGGTGTATAGTTTCGTATTTTTTACAGATGCAATAAAAAATACAAAACTTAATTATTACTATAATTATATAAATAAAACCCTTTAATTAAACTAATTTACATATTACTTAAGCTCTTAAATAATAATAAAACAATGATTTTATACAAATTCGTATACTTTAGTATTATTATTGTAAAATATTTTATGCTGATTAAATTTCTATATTAACAATTATAAAAGTTGTAATATATAATATTAATAAATTTATTTAAAAAAATGATTAAAATAATAATAGTACAGATAATAACAGCAGCAGCAGGCATGATGTGTTACCAGGTATGTATAGTGTAAGCATTAAATTACTTACTTCAAATAATGTAAGTAACATCTTGATATAAAGTTTACGTATACCAAGAGATTTTCCAATTGATGCAATAAATATAACTCCGAGTAATATCATAAAAAACGGAGTTAATAAAAGAGAAAATGCAAAGGACACCGCTGACATGAACAGCACCATTTTGGATACTATCGATACTTTTATCAATGTGTTTATGTCCTCCTGCGTCCTGCCTCTTCTGTTCACTCTCCACTCTGTTACTCTCACTGTATTTTGTGTTATATGTATACAACATATAATATATATGTTTCATCCATCCATCCATCCATACTATATGTATATTATATACTTTTTTTTTCTCTCATCATCATCATCATCATTGTATTGTCTGTATTTTTGCGCAGACGCTTTTAACTTTTCAGCCCCTAAAAAAAAGACATATAAATATGCATACCATGAATACATGCATATATATAGGTATATAATATATGAAATTTATTACCCCGCTCAGCTCCCTTGAGTTGGCGGGTGGGATTCGAGTTTTTGCAACTTCTTTTTAACAATTAGTTTGTTCGTCGTTTGTTCTTCAATGTTCGCTATAAATAATTATTTGTTCGTTTTTTTTTTTTTTTTTTTTATTAAATTATTAAAAATTTATTTGAAGTTAGCGATGACTATACCTATTTTAAATACTATTTATTTTTTTTTCCATTTATCTTGATTTGTTGGGAGTAACGAAAATTCCCACTTGTGCAAAGTCCCACCTGGTTGGCAGCATTGTCATATGATACTAAACTATAGATGTTGATAAAAGCATTTCTAATTTTATCATGCGATAAATCAAGCGGGAATTTGCACATCGAAAAGTCCCACTAAAGAACTCAAGTACGCAAAATTAAAATAATGATTTATAAATTGCTTTTATTTCCTATATAGGAATTTGATTGATTCTAGATACCCCTGGAAAGTGATATATCTTTAATTAAATGAACTATTGTTGTTATTAATTAAATTAACGTAATTCAAACAGGTATCAAGTGGGAATTTGAACAGCGCAAAGTCCCACTAAAGAACTCTAGTAAAAATTAAAATAATGATTTATAACCCTGATACCCACCTTTAACCACAAGTTAACATCAAGCTACTGCCGTATTCTGAAGCCAATTAAAAGAAAAGTGTTGGAGAGCAAGCAGTTACCTTTAAGTTGACAGTGAATTGTCTGTAACTTGAATTCAATTTGACTACATGTGTTACTGTCAGACAATGATGTTAAGTTGTTTGAAAGTTTCACTTCAAGTGTTTCTGTCAAATTACATTCAGATGACGGCAGTTGATTTGCATCAACTTGCACGCAAGAGTACTTTCCAGTCGAGGCTTACCAGAAACTTGTCGTTAAGTTGACCGAAAATATTTCACTGCAAAACTTGCTGAGCAATTATATTTTTGTTTCCTATACCTTGATTAAAAACTACGATTGAAACCAATGAATTCCGATTGAAAGTCTATCGGATTTCAATCGGAATTCAGCGGTTTTAATCGGAATTTTTAATTAGGGTTGTGTGTAGTCACAATACAGTCAGGAAAGACCGAAAATCACCGACAATTCCCGACAGCGACTTGCTCTCTGAGGAGTAGACTTTAGATGTTTTTGAATATAAGCAGCTCAAACAATCTCATAACCTTACTATTTAAAAAAAAATTATATGTCGAGGATAGATATATTATTTTGATGTTATAAAAAATAAAAAATATATAGATATAAACTAATATAAGATATTAAAAAAATAATTTTAACGACAATGGACAAATCTGAAATTGAACCTAGAAAAAATTTGTCGAGTCCAATACCTGGATTGACGGTAAACATTAATATATTAAGTACTTATATTATATACAATATATATTTATATAAAAATATGTCTTTAATAAATAGTATAAAAATTTTATTAAGTACAGGATAGAGCTATAATAATGCCAGATATACCTGAAATTTCATTATTTTCCAACAACTGTTTTTCACCGGCTCAAATTAAATCATCAAATTGTCATAATTATTCATATCAACAACAACAAAAACAAAAAAGTCGACCTGAGTTATTACTAATTAAAGAACAATGCGGTACAATAACGATTCCTAATAACAATAGTTGTAGATATGAAAATAAGAAAAATAATAGTAATAATAAACAAGAAAATTTAAAACAATTAAAATCAATGCCTGAGTGTACGCCAGATGAATTATTCAATAAACAACAGAATGGTCATGATCTACGATTCAAATTTTACCAAAAGCTTAAAGAAACTAAAAATATTATTCCTGTATCTACAAATAAAATATTAAGATCTAATGTTGGACCTGTATATAAACATATATCTGAGAATTATCTACAAAATAAATCTTCATCACTTAATAATAATAGTAATAACAACAATTCTCAAATTAATTATGATAATTTAAAATTACTATTGTCATTAATTAAGTCACAAAATCAACAAATAAAGTCATTAAAAATTCAAATTAAAGCATTACTATCAATTTATGAAAGGGAAAAATATAATAAAAAAAAAGTCGTATTACTTAATCCACATGGAAATAATTTAGTAAGTATTAATTTATCAACACATATATACTCATCCAAAAAATTAAAGGAACAAAAAAATTTCATAATTTTTTTAGTGATTTTTGGAAGGCTGTATTTGTGTGAAATATGGTGATATGAAAAAATTTAAAAAAGCAATTTAAAAAATTTTCTTAATTTTTTTTGTTTTATTAATTGTATCTACGGGCTTGAGTAATTTTTTTCCAACAAAAACAATGCGAAATATTTATCACATTGAAGATGAAAAAAAAATTAAATTTTTTTTTCAAATCAGGAATGAGGCTTGTAAGAAATTTATTCTATTTATCAAAGCTGCTCTTGAAAGTACTGTACGACCATTAGTTGCTGAGATATCAATAAAGACAAAAGGATCCTTTTTCATTTGAAAGTCGATATCTCAGCAAAAAATTGTCGTACAGATACAATAAAAAAGTGAACTGTCGCTCAATAAATTTGCTAAGTTTATCATTGGTTTTATTGGAAAACAATTACCCATGCCCGTAGACACAAAAAGACAAAACAAAAAAAGTTTTTAAATTTTTTTCTCCATCTATTTCATATGATTACTCAATAACTGTGGCTCAAAAAACGATTTGCCAGATCTTCGAACAAGAGATTTCAAGCTTTAAATTACTTTTTTAAATTTTTGGATACGATCATGTTTCACACAATACGGCCTTCCAAAAATCATTAAAAAATTTATAAAATTTTTTTGTTCCTTCAATTTTTTGGATAAGTATATATATATATATATCGTATTATTTATTTACAGGAATTAACTTCAAATGACCCAAAATTACAAGAAACAAAAGTATCGATAGGTGTTATGACGAGTTTTGAATTTACATTAAAAAAAAAACCTAATGAATTAACAACGTCTAAGGCAATTATTAATTTGTCATCAAATAATAATAACAATAATAATAATCTGAATGTATTAGAATCAAAAATCAATAGTCCAGAACCTGTAAGAGTATCTGAAACCAGACTTATAGCAAATTCAAATAGCAATAAAAATAATGGTGATGATGAATGTTTGCTTATTGATAATAATAATAGTAAGCCAATGGCTAAATCATCATCTAAAGTAGGATGGACTTTTTACAATAATATGATGTGTCAAGTAAATGAGCTTCTTGATACTCAAAATGATATTCAGTGTCAACAACATCATTATCATACTCAACAATCATTTATTCATGATAGTGGACAACAGAGATCTATGATGCAACAATGGAAGATATTTAAAGCTACTATGACAACTGGATTGACTGACGATAAAATGATTTCTTCCGATGAAAAGTAACGAGTTTTTATAATTTTTTATCTTTTATTATTTTTTTACTATTAGTTTATTTTATTATTATCGTTTTACACAGAACTAATTATGATTCGTCGTATTATCCGAGAGTACATTATAAACAAAATATTGTCCAGACTACTAATTCAATAATTGATGATAATACAAGCATTCATATGCGTGCTCTAGCATTTAAATATCTTGGTCATGGTTATGATACTACTAATCTACAAGGATTAAATAAATTAATGAGCGTTATTGGTAGCCCGATTAATAATGGTGGTAACAATCAAGATACATCAATCAATAATATCATCAACAATGAACGATATCGTAATTTATTAGCTTTAAAAAATACTGATGAACCATCAGGATTTAATTACGAAGGTATATTCAATTAATATTAAAATAAACTTATAGATTACATGATTATTTTTAAAAATATTTATTTGTTTATTTCAGGACTGAAAGAACATCAACAAAATATTTTAGATATTCCAGTATTGAAACGTCAACCTAAATTATTGTAGTAAAAATTACTATCAGTCATATGTATATACATTGATTAAAAGTTATTTATATACTAAAATTTTTTATTTTCATAGCATTTGTATAATTATTAAAATTTTTAAATAATAAAATTAGTAAATGTTCAATTAAATTATTTATATAAATATTAATTTACAATAATTATATTATACAAAAATACACAATACAATTATATTAAAAAATATAAATTATGAAATAACACGATCAAGGTAAAAATTAATAACTATTTTACTCATGTTAATACCGGCACATAAAAAAACAATATAAATTAATAGGGCTATTGGTAATGCCCAAAGAATACCGGCAGTACGATGTAATATTTCAACATTAGCATATCCTAAGAACGTTATATAAATATAGTATCCTATAGATACTAACCAAAAAGTATTCCCAAGAAATCTTGCAGAAAAAGTATCATAATTTATAAAAGCTATTAAAGAAATTAATTTAATTAATAATAATAATAATAATAACAATAATTGAAACGTTAATGATGATTAAAAACTTACCAGGATATAGAAAAATTTGTAGAATATCAAGAATAATTAATGGTGGGAAAAAAGCATTCAAATGAATATCAAATGCGTATCCCCATTCTACATCTTGTGTTGAATCCCGTCTTAAATAATGATTGCTTATAAACCTGTTAATAATATTATTTTTTAATTAAGAATTGGATTAAATTACTAATTTAATTTTTTTAATGTTTTGAGAACATTTTTTATTTTTTAATATTTATATTTCATTCGTGTACTATTTATAAGAAACTAATCTACATCTGCAAATATACATATTATATATTAATATGTTATAACGGCTAATAATAAGTTAAGGATATAAAAATATTTACCAAAATAATGTCGCAGTACATAATCCAACTCCGATACAATCAACTAACGTTGAGTACAATAAAAATTTAATAAATTGTAGAAAACTCAATCTTAAAACAAGAGCAAATGCTAATGATGATACTAGGAGCCAACAGCCAAGTAGAACTAAAAATGCTGGATCATCTCGTGCAAATTGTAACTTTGTTTCTAATATAAATAAATAGATAAATATGAATATATACATACATTAGGGTGGTCGTTAAAAATTAAATTTTTTCAGACGCCCCATAAAAATCTTCTTTCTAGTGAAAAAATAATTGGGGAATTCGGTTTCTTCTTTTGAAGTAAAAAGAACACGTGCCTCAGGACGATCAAAGTTCATTTCTTCGATACAATCGCGGTTTTCTTTAAATGTCTCATGAAATCTGCAGATTAAAGGAAAAAAGCATGGGAACAATTTTGTAGGAAATTAAATTCTTGACTAAAACGGTTTTTTTCATTTATTTTTATAAAATGTGTATTTCCGAAGATATTTTAAAAAAACTTTTTTAGATCTTATCAATTGAGCACTTTAAGGATTACGAATGTTAAAAATAACGTTTTTTCTCAAATATAGATAACTTCGTAACTCGTAACATATCAATCATTAATGATTGTTATGGTTTCTATATACTTAAAAAAAAGTTATTTTCAACATTTGCAATCCTTAAAACGCTCCATTCATAAGATCTCAAAAAAGTTTTTTTAAAATATCTTCGTAAATACAAATTTTATCAAAAAAAAATGAAATCAACCTTTTTTGTCAAGAATTTAATTTCCTACAAAATTGTTCCTACGATTTTTTCCTTTAATCTGCATATTTCATGAGATATTTAAAGAAAACCGTGATTGTATCGAAAAATGAATTTTGATCGTCCTGAGGCACTTGTTCTTTTTTACTTACAAAGAAAAAGCCAAATTTCCCACCTATTTTTTTTTACTAAAAAGAAGTTTTTTATGGGGCGTTGGAGAAAATTTAATTCTGAACGACTACCCTAATATATATAATGATGATTATTTTTAATATTTAAATAATAATAACATACGTTTGCGATTTTGAAAATTTCTATAAACTTTTTGAGGTGATATAAGTAAATATATTATTTGCCAAATGGCAAATTCAAAATCCATTTGCTCAAATTTAAGTAATTTTCGTAAATATTTATAACATTTAGATGCTCCACCCATACAATTTCGATTACGATAAGTTATTGGATTCGGCAATGATGATGATGATGATGATGAAAGAGATGAATTAAAAAATCCACCGGAAAATTGATTTGGTGATAACGAGCGTGGAGTTGCTGGTGGTGACGTTGAATATTTCATTATTTATTGCTGTTCAAATAAATAACAATTATTTATTAATTAAATTATTTTTTTTAATTTTAAATTGAATTCTATTACAAATGTAATATTTAAAAACAAACCTTGTATACACTTTACTTGCACAAATAGGTTAGAATATTGTAAAAATTACGATTTATTCAATACTGACGTACTTGGATTACTTTATCTGTTTTTTCTTTTAACTTAAATATTCAATGTATGTGCGATAATTATCTATTTTGTTATTAATTAATAGCAAAGTTCGTAAACATTCCAGCAATAATCTATTATGATCCGATTCAACACGATTTATATACATATGTATACATGTATACATACACACACACACACATATATATATATACAATATCGGTCATTAATTCTTGCGCGGTAGCATAACATCGGGAAAAAAAAAACTTCTCTAAAGGAAAATATGTATCACTTTTTTATACAAATATTATCTATAAAAAAAAAAAATTGTAAAAAAAAAATACAATATTTAAAAATATATCTATATTAATTAAATGTAAAATTATAAATATGAATTGTAAAATAAGTGAATAAAAAAAAGTCCCTATAAAAAAAATCTCTAGATTTATAAATCACTAAAAAAAAATTACAATAAAAAAAAAAATTCCTACAAAGAAACATTTGCATATCTAAACATCTACTTAAAAAAAATATATAAAAATGAAAATCTCTACAAATAAAATATCTATAAAAAATCGGCTGTTTTGGAAAATCTCTATAAATCATCACATGTACAAATAAATATCTGAATAAAGTATAACCTCGAGAACTGGAAGCATTGCCACCACGTGCTCATAATCATGAATAAGTTCGTGTTGTAATATATAAGTATAAATAATAATAATAACAAAAATTATGGTTATTATTATGTTATTAAGAAAAATATAATAAATAATTTTAAACTTATAATAAGTGACTTCGAAAAACGTGAAAGATTCAAATCTGATAACTCCAAAGCACTGAGCCTGTAATAATTCATATAATTTTAATTTTTTTAATTTTATTAGTTAAACTTTATTTGAGAATATCATAAAATTATTATTATTTATTTTATAATTGTTAATTTTGTTTGACTTTCAAGCCGTATGCCAGGATTCGATGAACGTCCAAAAATCACTTTTCTTTTTTAACTTCCCGCTAAGAGAATCGACGATTTTCGAAAAATTGGGAAGTTATTGTTTTCACCCCGATTTTCGAAAGTCGAGTTTTCATCAGATGTTGACGTTTTGAGGTCCTAGGAAGCTATTCTAACTATTTTCAGAATGATGTCCGAGTGTATATATATATATATATATATATATATACTAATGCAAAAAATTAAAGGAGCAGAAAAATTTTATAAATTTTTTAGTGATTTTTGGAAGGCTGTAACTTGGTGAAAAAAAATCGTATCGAAAATTTAAAAAAAGCATTTTATAGCTTGAAATCTCTAGTTTAGGTGTATTTTTTCAAAATTTTTTAAAAGCTCCGATTATTGCGCAAACATGAGAAATACCGCGAGCCAAAAAATTTCTAAATTTTTTTTTTTTTTCGAAGAGCCCACGGACCGCGGAAAAATTCTTTCAACTAAACGAATGCATACATCGTTTAGCAAATTTATTCAGCTTCAATTTGGTTTTTTTTTTAACCTCGTAGGTCGATTTGTCGCAGAGATATCAGCCTTCAATTGATTATGATTACACAATTAAAGGAACAAAACTTGCTCCTTTAATTGTTTAGCTAAACGTTGATCGATGATTCCCAAAAAACGGTACGATAGATCAATTCAAAAATTTACAGGGGTCTTGGGGGTACATTAAGCTAAAAAAGTCCCTGGCAACATTATTTTTTTTATCGATATATGCAGAGTAGCGGTTGATTTACTAAAAAACCAAAAAAAGTCATTTTTTTGTACTTTCTTCTAATGGATGTTAAAAATAAAAAAAAATTTTTTTTTTAAAAAATGATGACAGGATCTTGTAGGGAATTTATTCAAGTTTTTAACGCCGCCCTTCAACTTTCTGTGCGATCATTGGTACCTGAAATATCGAAGATCAAAGCCAAAAGGATCACTTTCTATTTGAAGGCTGATATCTCTGCGACAAATCGTCCTACGAGGTTAAAAAAAAAACCAAATTGAAGCTGAATAAATTTGCTAAACGATGTATGCATTCGTTTAGTTGAAAGAATTTTTCCGCGGTCCGTGGGCTCTTCGAAAAAAAAAAAAAATTTAGAAATTTTTTGGCTCGCGGTATTTCTCATGTTTGCGCAATAATCGGAGCTTTTAAAAAATTTTGAAAAAATACACCTAAACTAGAGGTTTCAAGCTATAAAATCCTTTTTTTAAATTTTCGATACGATTTTTTTTCACCAAGTTACAGCCTTCCAAAAATCACTAAAAAATTTATAAAATTTTTCTGCTCCTTTAATTTTTTGTATTAGTATATATATATATATATATATATACACTCGGACATCATTCTGAAAATAGTTAGAATAGCTTCCTAGGACCTCAAAACGTCGACATCTGATGAAAACTCGACTTTCGAAAATCGTCGATTCTCTTAGCGGGAAGTTAAAAAAGAAAAGTGATTTTTGGACGTTCATCGAATCCTGGCATACGGCTTGAAAGTCAAACAAAATTAACAATTATAAAATAAATAATAATAATTTTATGATATTCTCAAATAAAGTTTAACTAATAAAATTAAAAAAATTAAAATTATATGAATTATTACAGGCTCAGTGCTTTGGAGTTATCAGATTTGAATCTTTCACGTTTTTCGAAGTCACTTATTATAAGTTTAAAATTATTTATTATATTTTTCTTAATAACATAATAATAACCATAATTTTTGTTATTATTATTATTTATACTTATATATTACAACACGAACTTATTCATGATTATGAGCACGTGGTGGCAATGCTTCCAGTTCTCGAGGTTATACTTTATTCAGATATTTATTTGTACATGTGATGATTTATAGAGATTTTCCAAAACAGCCGATTTTTTATAGATATTTTATTTGTAGAGATTTTCATTTTTATATATTTTTTTTAAGTAGATGTTTAGATATGCAAATGTTTCTTTGTAGGAATTTTTTTTTTTATTGTAATTTTTTTTTAGTGATTTATAAATCTAGAGATTTTTTTTATAGGGACTTTTTTTTATTCACTTATTTTACAATTCATATTTATAATTTTACATTTAATTAATATAGATATATTTTTAAATATTGTATTTTTTTTTTACAATTTTTTTTTTTTATAGATAATATTTGTATAAAAAAGTGATACATATTTTCCTTTAGAGAAGTTTTTTTTTTCCCGATGTTATGCTACCGCGCAAGAATTAATGACCGATATTGTATATATACATATATATATACATGTATACATATCGAAAAATATTTATTAGAGATATTTACAAAACTTAACTATCCAATGAATTGAGCATATAGTTATATATTAATTAAGTATAATAAATAGTTAATAATATAATCAATTATTAATTCAAGGAGTATTAGAAAGTTATAATCAATTATTTAAAATCATACTAAATAATAATAATTATACATAAGGATAAATTTATTGGATTTCAGAAGTATAATACATCTATATTTATATTAATTAATATTATATTAAAATAATAATAGTATAATAAATATAGATAGAGTGTGTTTTTAATCTTCACCAGCAGGAATAGCATCTTCTAATCTTTTAATAAATTTAACTCTTAATTCAGTTACATTATCATTTTTAAGTTGATCCTGAACAAACCAACAAGCTATTTCCATTTGTACCATCTCACATGCCCCACGAAGCACACCAGTCAATACGTTGCAGTATTTTAAATTAAGACAAGTATCAGGCAATTCAACAAATTCTGTCAATGGGTTAGATTCAAAAAACAGAGAAAATTCATCACCAGTAGCACTCCAATTTGTTATTGTTGGTGTTACACCCAAAAATAATTTGAATCCAGACTGAATTTTTTCCGCAGTGTCTCGGAAATCATAGCATCTTCCAGACCCAGTTCTTGCTAAAAAATCTTCAATCAATCTAACACCCATATTGTAACCCATTCTTTCTAGCTGTTTATTAACATCTTCAACATTTTCATAATCCTTCAACAGCTGAGCCACCAGTGCTCCATAAGTTAGAGTAAATAATTCGGAATTCTATAATAATAATAGAATATAAATTAACAATTATTGTATTTTTGGTGATACATTTGTATATTTTATTATTTAATCACTTACTATTTTTTTAGTATCAAGCCTAGCTCCTGTACGAGATGACATTGTTTTAATACTAATTATAATAAAATTGATAATATTTAAGTTAAATTTTTTAGGTGCATATATATATGGATTTTTTTTTTATTAATTAACGTGCCTGCAATTTTATTTAATACAACTCAAACAAATTTAAATTAAAAAAAAAAAAAAAACCAATGTATAAAAATTGAAATTTTATATTTTTATGTATCGAATACAATAACAACAATACGTATAATGATTAAATTATTGGTAGGATTTCAGATACCAATCAAGATCGAAACAAGCTTAAAAAAAACCTTGTTTGTTGAATTATCAAAAATGTATGAATAATTAATTGTAGCAAATAATAGCAATTACTTTAATAATTAAGAATTTTTTTTTGGTATGTCAATGGCTATCAACAACTAACACTGACAATGATCCTGCTATACCATTAGTCGGTAATTTAAAAGAATAAAGTTTTACCCACACGCACACACGTACAATATTATATAGGTATATATTCATATGTATGTACGTGTGAATTGTGAATGAATGTGAAATCTGTTGTGAAATAAATCTGGGTAGATGTTAAAAAATAAAATATACATTTTGTATAGTAGATTTTGTAGATTGGAGTGGAGAAGCTCGAGAAGTTGTACTGAGCGAAGGCGAATCGAGCGAGTGCGGCCATTGGAAGCTATTGAAATACAAATACATGAGTATGAATGTAGCTGACAATTGAAAATTTTTTAAACTTTTTGAATAATTAAATAAAATGTAAGTAGAATAAAAATTAAAAAATGCGTAGTTAGATAATCGAACTTCGCATTGCCGTGCAATTTATTTAATTTCATTATTTTATTTAATTAACTTGTTAATTTAAAATTTATAAATTGTCTGATGTCTGCTACATTCACGCTCGTACAAATACGTATAAATATATATATATGTAATACCCATAAGTTGGATAGAGAAGTACTTATACATTTAGTTGGGAAAAAAGAGCAAGATAAAAGACGTTATGGATGATGGCAGTTGGATGGAATGGAGAATGGAGTAGTTGTGAAGAGCCAAGAGCGTGAAGAGCGCAGTTGAAGTTGAGAGAGTTGTTGTCAACCGTGGTGGTCATCGGTATCGTGTTCAAACTATATACATAAAGTTAATATATATATATTTATTTATTCATATATATTTTAATCAGTATACATATTATTATATGTATAAAGTGCTTAAATATTCAGGATCTTAAGGTAGAGTCGTTGTTTGTTGTAAAAAATAATTTAATTCGATCATGATGATGACGCGATGTCAAATATATCAAGACGCGAGTGTACACCCCCAGTTTATGCGATTTTAATTATATGTTATTGTTATTATGTATATAATTTATATAATATCTTTATATATTTTTTAATCTTTTTGTGAGTGTATTTTTTATTATTTCATTTTATATTTTTGTGTCATCTTATAAAAAATGTTAAGTGAAAATCAAGATTATTGTAATAACCAATGATGTACTATGTTCCGGTTCGGGTATTTTTTATATATAGATATATATTTTTATATATTTGTTTTTTTATTTTTATAATACTCACTTCCTCGATCTTCGATGACATTTTAATAAAGTATACTAAAATATAATTTAGCACGTGCTAGATTTTCTATTTTTATAAAAAATAATTATTAAAATTTATTTACATAGTAATAAAAAAAAAAAAAATAATAGTAATAATCCGTTCTATATAAATTTATAAAAATGTGATATTTTGTAAAAAGAAAAAAAAAGTAAACGAAAATGAATGACGGAAAAGTATTATATCACCTATTAACAAGTATTGGCATAAATAGTCTGAGATTATTTTTTTAATTTATAAATAAAATAAATATACATGTATATGTATATATTAGAGAGTACAAGTAGCGTGAGCAGAGGTAATATAGTCAATAGAGAATAAGAGTGAATAAAAAATAATTTAGAGCATAAGAGGAGAGCTAGATCTGTAAAGAGATAGTTGTAATAATAATTCTGATGCTGCTGATGATGATGATGACGATAATGATAATTATTATTAATGTCTATTGGATTGTGAGCTAGAGCTTAATAGTAATCGCCGTTTTGGTCGTTCCAACTAATCACAAGTAGTTAGATTATTGTTAAAAAAAAAAAAAAGAAAGAGGAAGAAGATGCCATTTGTTGTTCGTAAAATCGAGCCACGGTACATTGGACGTGGGCACGTACCACAAGACAATTCTTGCGTGGAAATATGGCCTGTTGGTGCCGAGCTCGAGGCAATTATAAATGGTGCCCTTGCGTGCACTCTTAAACAACTGGGTTCGTTGTTAACAAATGCCCAAGATATATTTCAAGGGCTCAACGATGAATTGAGTGATGTTGCCAATAGAAGTGGAATTTTACGCCAAAGAATTCATCGACTCGATGATCGATTGTCTAGTATTGATCCGAAAAAAATACCTGTTCGTAAGTTATTTTATAATTATAGTTATAGTTACAACACTTAATAATTTTCAAAGACTAAAATTTAATTATTTTATCAAGTATTGTTAATTTAATAATAGCTTATTTACTATTCATTTATTATACAGATAATTTGGTATTGTAGTTTAATTGTATTACTCAAAGTTATTCTACTTAATTTGATTTTTTTATATATACTGTATTATCAGTGACTGTAATTAAATAGTTTGTATAAAAATTATTATTACACATTTTAGTAATTTTAAGAAAAATAATAAGAAAATTATACTTTTTATCGGATATTTTTTCTTGTCTAAATAAGGTAAAGATTACTTTTATCTCTGTACATCGTGTGTCACATAAAGTCGTTTACGTCGTCTTCGTATTCGTCTCGGCCGTCGTCTTGGTCGTAGTAACTAACATAAAGTACACATTATTAAGCATTTTCAAAGTTCATTGTCCGCTGCAATGCGGATGACCTTATAGCTAGTGTATATCTGCAGATGATCATTGATCGTTTTCTCACGCGAAAACTACTCGCATGGTGGTAAAGAAAAACTGACTAAGTGACTAGTACTACACATGTGCACCCCACACACAACTTTCATAAACATTACACTGTTTACAGACAATATACTTGGACGATGATGATTATTATTATTATAAAATAAATATAAAAATCTAATCGAGTGGGTTTTTTTTTTTTTAACATTTAAAAATTTTTTTTTTTTTTGCACTACTAATAATATTTATTTATTAAATTCAATGAATTACAATAAAAATAAATAAATTTTTTTTTTTAATATTTAAATAATAATAAATGAATTAAAAAAAAAAAGTTAAGAAACTATGAATATCCGTATAGCAGAGAAGACTTATGACGAAACATTGTATCCAGTTTCATGGGGAGAAAGTTTAGACCGGCTTCAGTGTCTTAACTAGATTAACTTTAAAATTATTATTATTTTTTGTATTTAAATTTAATTTGATCATGTACATATATATGATTTATGTATATATATATGAAGTGTGTGTGTGTGTTACATATGTAATTTAATAGATTATGGAGGCTATAATAATTTAAATTTACAGCGGAATCGGATATTAGCAGTTTTGCATCAAGAACTGAACACTTTAAATCATTACAAAAACCAACTACATGTCTTTTTGCTGAAGCAACAAGACCCAGAGCATTACAAGAGTTATATGAACAAGCTAGTGTAATTGCCGTACGTAATTTAGATTATTTGAGAAGAAAGAGAGATGAAAATGATGCCACTGCAATTGAAATGTTTTTGTGTACTCCAATTCTTGGAAAAAGACGACGAGATCAAAGTTTGGATATTGAATCTCGAGTTGTAAGTTTATTTTAAACATAATTTTTTTTTTCTAATTTAATTAATTAAATTTTTTAATTTAGCCGGCAATATTTGATGATTTACGGAGATGGACATCAAGTGAAGCGCTTGGAGATATAACAGTTCCACCTGACTGTATGTCAAGAATTATTCAAGCTAATGATAATGATTTTAGTAGTGACGATGCCGTTGATCATAAACTGCCGAGTCCTGAAGAACAAGTTCAAGTTATTGCATTAAAGTTAGTATATATACATGTATAGATTGTTTTTTTTTTTCTAAATAAACTAAAAATAAAAAAAATTTATTATTTTTTATAAATTTAGATTCCCGGCAGAATTAGTAGCTGTTGACATAAGTGGTAAAGGCTTTGCTCGTATGTCAATGCGAAAAAAATTAATAACGTCGGAATTAAATCCGATTAATGATAATATTGTAAAACGTCGATCAAAAGTTCGACGTAATGGCGGTAGATCAAAAAATAAACGTCGTAATACAATTGCTGGGACAGATGGAAAAGAAATTAAGCAAGCCATTATTGAAAAATCTACAGATGAAACAGATAATGTTGACGATAATAATATGACAATAATATCTAAATCAACAACAGCATCAGCTCGATGCACTCGGTCTATCAGTACAGATATTCTACAAGAACGTGAAATAGAATTTACAAAATGGAACTTTGATGCTCTAAAGGCCTGGGGAAGATCACGATTACGGTCAATGCGTCGGCAATCTTCAGATATTGATAAAAATATTAAAATAAATAGTAATTTTATTGTTAATACTGATGAAATTAATAATCATGATGAGAAAGATTTAGTTAATAAAGCTAAATGTGAGTTAGAGGGATCTCAGCATGAAAGAAAACCAAGCTTATCATCAACTAGCACAAGTGGTAATAGCGTTGTTACTTCTAATATTGCATTATCATCGGGCATAATGCATACATTTGATAGACGTCCACGTCAGCAATCGCAATCACAACCACAACAACAACAACAGCAACAACAAAATAATAATAACAATAATAATCAATATGATGTAAGATTACGTGAAAGAGCAGCACAACGACGAGAGAGAAGAAAAGGTAACAGCAATCGTGACGATCCTTTACATTCGAGTTCTGGTAATTGGAGTGCTTCCTCTGAAAGCGGACGAACTAGTAGTATTGGAAGTGAAACAGCTTCATCTAATTTACCTGGAAGATCATCAAATATATCTAAATTATTTTCACAAAATCATGGACGAAGATTAAAAGGTCGAGATACTCCGACATCGTCATCAGTAACATCAGAAGCTAGTACATTGACACCCGATATAATTCAAGATATAATTCCATTTCACGGAGATGATTGTGAAACAGAAGGTGAAACTTGTTCAGTGTATTCATGTGATACTGAAGGCTATTATACATCATTTCATATGGATTCTGGATTAAAAACATTACGTGAAGAAGAGTTAGCAGCTGCTGCAATAATTGTTAATGGCAGTATTAGTGCTAACAATAACAGTAACAATACTTTAAAATCTACAGATATAAATCTTAATCAAATGTCATTCAGTAATCCAAATGCTATTGTTGAAAATGAATATGAATTATTTGGACGTGGTTCTACATCTACAACTACTAGTTCTGCTGGTACTGTTTGTACTACTTTAATGGCAGCTGCTCCTCCTGCACCACCTGAAAGAAAGTCTAGTTTAACTGTTGTTGCAATGGTAAAAATATAACTATATATACTTAATATTTTTATTGATCGATTTATTTATTTTTCTTTAACTATAAATAGGTTCACGGGCAAAATGGTGGAGGTAATTCACCAGACAGTGGGCATAATACATGTTCATCTCCAGTGGAATCAGCTTCAAGTCCAGCTTGTTGTACTGTACGTTCATGTTCTGAATTGGAATATTCTGAATCTAGTGATCTTGAAGGTTATGATCGAATTGAACGCATACGTTCTAAAACTGCAATAAGTACAAATCGTATTCCGTCCATGTGTGTAATAACTCCCTCTGGCTCAGACGATGAACAAGGACAGCCACAACAACAACAACAACAACAACAGTCACCAACAAAAAAATTGGAATCTGATGATTCAGTGTCAGCAGTGTCATCTAAAGTATCAAATACAAGTGTAGTTGCTGATAGAATTGAAATGAAAACTTGTCATGATTCTGGCGACTATGTAACCATAGCCGATGTTAGAAATAATAACGACAAGTTTCGACAACCAGATATTAGTCAAGTTTACGCTAATATTAAAAGTAAAAGCTCTTCAACAAATATTCCACAACAACAACAACAACAACAGCAGCAGCAGAAAAATTTCCGATACGAACCAGAATCAGCAGAATACGTTAGTCTAAGTGACTTACCAAAGAAATCTGATTGTTCGTTGGAAAGAAAAAGAAGACAAGGTGCTCGAGTTGTTCTTGATTATCAAGGAAAAGTAATTTATTCATCGGATAGTCTTAAAAGACGTAAAGAATCACATACTACATTTAATCCAGGTAAATAACAATAACAACAGCAATGATATGTTTTTGTCTAATAGTTTTATGTTTAAATTATTAAAAATTTTTTAAATATTACTTTAGGTCCGTTCGTTAAAAAATCATCACCAATAGTCGCTGCACTAAAACGAACAGAAAAAGTTAATTCAGAGTCTTTGCGAGAAGTTTTTAAACCTCGAGCTTTTGTAAATTTAGCTCAGCAGCAGCAGCAACAACAACAACAACAACAACAACAACGAGATATACCACTGCCAAGTGATAATATTGGAGTAACAAAAGCAGTTGAGGAGGAAGGTAAGAGACAGAAGAACACGGAACTACTATATCGCACTGTTTGCACCCAGCACGACGGCACCATCGATCTTACTACTAATAGACACCACTATCAACAACACCAAAAAAATTTGGTTACATCTTTCATCGATTCTAATCAATCATCGTCATCTCCATTATTATTACGTCATGATATAAATCCACACTCCGCCACAATTCCCAATAAAAATTTACCAGTATCTTCCGGTGATACTTATTCCACTGATAATAAATATTCATCATCATTATCTATTGTTAATAATAATAATATTAATAATAATTCGCTAAATAATTTAAAAGACATTAATAATCATAACCGTCAAAATAATTTACAGTTAGATAGTGAACGTAAAATAAAACGTAGCGATAGTTATCGTATCGCAAATGCATTTACATTTATTAAAAAAAATCAAACAAATTCGTCTGAAAAATCTAAAATATCACGTACGGCATCCGAAGAATTACGACAAGATTTATTGAAAGAGCGAATTAATTATCCTGATACCGTAATATCTAAACCTCAAACTAATTCTTGCATTAATAAATTAAAAAATAAAGAAATAGCTCGAGTTCTCAAATACTCAAGTAATGATACTGAAATATGGTAAATATTTATCGCATCGTTCTTGTTATCATAAAGATTTATATTATTCCCGTTAATTTTTAATTACGGAATATTGAGTCAATAAAAGTATTGAAAAAATAAAAAAAAAAATTGTTTTTCGAGTAATAACAATCAAATGAAATAACAGTTTAAATTGCATCAGTCAATTACTCATTCGTATATATAAAAAAAAAAAATAATAATAAATCAATACATAGTATCGGCAATAAAATAATTAAATAAGCGCGATTTCTTTATCATTGCCATTGACTATTCAACTTGAGTACGATACAATGTTAGCTAAACATTTTCTCTTTTTAGCTACTAATAAAACTTGCCGTAAGTTTATTTTTTGATAATTAAATTTGTTCATAAAAATAGTATATTGAAAAGTACTTTAACAGGTGTAAAAAAAAAATTACTATTTTTGAATACATAAGGATAGAATGCTATAATTTTTTCAGACAATTAATAATTGAACTTGAAATTTATAGTGGCATGAATTACAAGTGTTATATATTTTATTATGACCTGCATAATTCCTTTTTGCCCTGATATTTTAGATAAATTATTTACGTTTGAATAGAATAATTATTATCGCTTGCAACTAATAAATAGCTTAATGGAAAAGGAGAAATAAAAATCATAATAAATTAATAAATTTGTGTGAATGTTGTATATAAATTGTAAATGTTTGTGTAATTGAATTATGTAAATTGTTTTATTTTAATTATAAAACCTACTACATTCGCCGAATAGTAGGAACATATTTTATAATATACTCGCTTGTGTTAATTTTAATAATAATAATGATTATTATTATTATTATTATCATAAACTGCTCAACAAATATAGTGCTATGTGTAGAGAAAAAATGCATATTTAGTTTATTTTGTGTTTATTTAAGTATTAATATTAGTTATAATTGTGATGCTTGCCATTTTATAAATGCATACTTTACGCACAATTGTTTTAATTATTGCTTGCACTAATTATTTTTTATTTTATCTACCATCTTGGTATTGATATTTATATTTATTTTATTATTATTATTATTATTATTATTGTTGCATTCATAAATATTATAGATGTTTATTTTTATCATCTTTATATAGATAGCATTAAGTAAAAAATAAGTTTATTTATGATTTATAACTATCAAAGTATAAATAATAATTATTATTTTGGTGAGTACTGAGCATGTAAGTTTGTATTTTTTTTTCTTTTTTTTTTTTTTTTTTTCTTTCAAATATGTAATGAAATATATACGCGTTATATGTAGTTATAAAAATAAATTGTTACATAAAATAGGCAGTTGATACAATACGTGAATATAATATTAAACTTGGTATATATATATATATATATATATATGAATTTAATTTAAAAAAAAAAAAAAAAATATTTATTAACAACGAAACTTTATAAATTTTGCAATTAAATGCAATAATAAATAAATTCTTAAATTATTTTTAACTGTTGTAAATAATTTTTTTATTATTAATATTATTATTTAAAACATATATTAATTGACAGTTATGTTACATAAATATATATTTAGTTATTAGATTATTATAGTTAATTGTTTATCCTTTGTTATAGATACTAATTGGATATGTGGAGGAGATGAAATTGATGGTTATTCAGCATCATTACAAAATGAAAATATTTGTAATAAAAATTTATCAGCGAAAAATAAAATACAGTGTAATGATAAATTATTGTCAGATGAACCATCAGCAAATAAGATAAAATATACATCTTCATCATTATCATCATCACCATCACCATTAAATTCAATTTCATTGTATAATCGACCTGTACAATGCATTACCCCAGATATAACACGACACTTTGGCAATAATCAAGTACACAACTCTCAATTTCAATTACAAAATACTAAAAATAATATATTAGATAACAAGAGTTATGTAAATCGGCAATTAAATTATCAGAATCAGCGGTAAGAATTTAATTAAATAAATAAATAAATAAGTAAAATAATTAATTGATAATAATTATAATAATAATTTATAGATGTTTAATGCCATTAAATTTAAATACATATGGTGATAAAAGTCAAGTAATAACTTCATCTCCATTATCTCAAAAGTTGAAAGAAAATCAACCACAACATAAAATGATAAAAAATCGCCTCGATCCAGAATTTTTGTACAATTCAACACTATCACCTATAACATCTTCTACTTGTTGTTCTTCTACTTCTTCTTCTTCTTCATCAATAAATAGTTTAGTTAAAAGCTCTACAACTATGTCTAATGATGAATTATTTACTGCTATTTATAAATCTAAACGAAAATTAAATATTAAAAATGACAATGAAATAGCTGCCGGAACAATTGATGATTCATTAATACAAATAAGTAACAATGTACCTGATAATAATAAAATTGGTACACGACACAGTTGGAGTCCAGAATCTCAAAGTAGTATTAAATTACAACCGAGTTGCATTAATGAAGAGGTAAATTTATTTATTTATATTTTAAATTTAACAAAATAAATTATATTATTATTATTTTACATTAGATGTCACCAAGAAATACTAAAGCGACTGCGGCAATGACACGACTTGATTTCAAAAGACTGCTATTACAACAAAGTACAAAAAACCGATCGAGTAGACTGTCAGCTGCAGAACAATTAAAATTATCGAATCCATCACGAGAAGGTGGAGGACAGATAACTTCTAATAATAATAACAACTACAACAACAACAATAAACAAAAAAACTCTACTAGTATAACAAATTGGAAAAGTTCTAATACTTGTTCACTAATTAAGTCACCATCTAATCAACGACCAAATATTATTGGATCATATTTATCACGAAGTCAGCAAAGAATAACTTGTTCAAGTCCTTATATTAATAAACATGAACCTCTCAGTCCGCAACGTTCGATTTGGAAATTCCAAACACCACGAAGCAATATATTATCTTGTACAATTATGGAAGACGTTGCTGCTGAAGAGACTGCCGTAGAACAATTTTCAGAATCTCTTTCATCTTTGCCTTCGTTATCATCATCATCTTTATTATATTCATCGATAACAACAACAGCAGCAGCAGCAACAACAACGACAACGACAACAACAACAATACCGACAGTTAATGATAATCATATAATTATTAAAAAAAAACAATTAAATTTAGGTAATTCAAATCTTAGATCAGCACATTTTGAAGCGGAATCATTAAAAAAACGCAATAATCAATTAAAAGCTCAATTTTTATCAAGCAATCCAGTTGATAATCATTTTACATTTGATGATAATAGTAGCATAACTCGTTCAGAATCTCCCATCACAGGGAGCTATTTAAATGAGACTGCAATTCCAACAACAACAATGTCAGTTATTGCTAATAGTAATAATGTTGTGTCTCAAGGTACAAGTGCACCAACTCTTGAAACAGCATTGTAATTATTATTAAAATATAATGATATTTTATTATTTAAATATTTCTCAAGCTTACAATAATTACAATTTATAGTATTTTTTTTTTAATTGCATAATTAACGCTACATTAAAAGTGAAAATTTACCTCATTAAAATATAGGAAAATAAAATTAAATATTTTATAAAATACTTATTGACGATTTAGGGGAACGTATAGCGAAAATTATGCAATTGATTTAACAAATTCTATAATAAATATATTATGATATATAGCTATTATTATTTTTTATTTATTTATTTTTTTTTAAATAAAATGATAATTTATACTAATGTAATTAGTTGATTGATTGGAAGTATGAGAAATATTTAAATTGTTATAAATATTATTTTTTATATAAAATTAATACAAGCCGAAGCTAAAGCAGCTAATTAGTCAAGCTAATAAAAAAACTTAAAACAAAACTTTTAATTTTTAAAGTTTATTATAACATTTACATAGTTAGCATACCAGTCAAATTTTATATAAAAGTAAAGGGATAGTATTTTTTAATATAAATATATTTATAACATATGATTTTTGAAAAAAGTACTCAATATATATTATACTAAGAATTTTATTATAACAATAATATATTTATAAAATTTTATTATCGCGTGTTTCATAGATTTTAACAGCCTCCTAGATGCCATAAAGTGCCTCGCGTGTCGTTTTTTAAGTAAAATTATATATTTACATTTGAAAAAAAAAAAAAATAAAATATTAATAAGGTTTTTTATACAATTAATCGAGTTGCCTTTATATGATTATTATAAATATTTTGATTAACTAACAATTTTTATATATATTTTGTGAATTAATTATTATCATTATTTAATTTATTTCATTGCTATATGTTTTTTTTCCCTATCATCCTAATTATCATTTCTTATTCAAGGGACAACAATCACAATATTTACTCAAATCTATATCTATGTTATCATCATCATTATTACCAGCGATTTTTTTCTTTGGACACTCGCAAGAACGAAAAAATTTATTGTTTTCCCATTGACGGTAATTTTTTCCAATGCATTGCTACATCAAAATAAATAAAGTTAAAAGTTAATGGTAATTAAATAAAATAACAGCTATAATGATAAATAATAACTTTTTGAAATTTATTTGTAGGTTTAGCCATCGTTTTAAACTCATGATTCTTATCTTTCAACAGTAATTTATCTAACTGTGTACTCAAACATTGTTCTCGATTTTCTAAAACATTAATGCATTTTTTCAAACGAATTTCTTGCTGTATAAATTGCCGTAATTTTGGTAAACAATTAATAATATAATCATCATTATCACTGTTATTTTGAGTTATGATTAAATATAAATTGTGTAAAGTCATTAATTCAGAACTTTGATTATTATTTCTCATGCTCGATAATTTATTTTCAAGCTCAAAATTAACAGCTTGCAGAGACTCAAGTCTCATTATCGATTCTTGTAATTCTATATCTGTTTTTATAATTTCGTCCTAAATAATTAAATATGTAAGTGTGGTTGAATAAAATTAAAATAAACTTATAAATAAAATTAATATACATATAATTTATCAACTTGCTCATTTAAACTATTTATCGAATTTTTAGTTTCTTCATTTAAATTATTATCATCATCTTGAGTTGGATAAGGAGATATTATATCAACAATATTCTCAATTTTATTTGTCGATGATGATGATGAGGAATCCGACGAAATATTGTAAGCCATCAATAATGGCATTATTTTTTCAATATTACCGACTTTTTCGATCAAAAATTGTCGACGTTCAGTTAAATCTTCAAAACGTTCTTTCATTACATTGAATGCATTTTTTATTTTATTATCTAAATGAAAATTATTATCTACTAACAGTGATGATGATGGTTTTATTTGTTCAAGCATTATTTTTTCTCTTTTTTTTTTACAACCTATTGAAATTATTATTATTTTTTTATTTATTATTATTAACTTAAAATATGAATAGGTAAAATGCTTATATTATATTTACAATCACATGAATGATGGATACTTTCGAATTTGTTACAAGTTTCTAAGAAAAAAATATTTTTTCATTACTTTATATTCAAAAATTATTTTCTATCATTACCTTGTTGATTGATTGGGTATGCCATGGTATTAAATTTAGTTAAATTATTCAATAAAATCAATTAATGGCATCGACAAAATATTTTTATTACAGAAAACAAATGTTTCTTGAATATAAAAAAGTAGATAAATAAATAATTAAAAATAAATTGTTTAATTATATCATTATGCAATATTTTGTATTTTGTTTTTCTTTTTTTTAAATTTACATTAGATGTAAATTCATATAAAACAAAAATTTTTCGGAATTATCTACATAACTTCAATATATAGGGCGTGTTCAGAAATACACTCTGGAGGTGAAAAATTACCTATCTAGGTGTGATTAGTACCTTTGTAATGTTATATCGCACCTCTGGTTCGACCAGTGGATATTTCTGAACGCAGGAGTTGAATATTTTCTCTTCCAGAGTGTGTTTCTGAACAAGCCCATAGTCATTGTTATTTTTTTGTATAATAAAATTTGAATTTGGATTTTTTTTCTTTCATTTAAAATTATATTAATAAATTATTTCTGATAGTAGATAAATAAAAAACATTTTAATATTCATAAAAATTATATACAATTTTGTTTTCATACACATATATTTATTATCGTATTAGTTTGATATATTTATCATATTTATCAATTAAAAAAAAAAAATAGCCATTATAATTTTGATTAAAGTAGTAGCATTGGTATATAAAATAATAACCGCGGGAAATTATTATTATTATCGTCATTACGTCCACGTTGTTTTTGATTTATTAAAGCAAAAGGAGCATAGAATATTTATTGTATATTATTTTAATTGATTGAAAGTAATAATATTTATAATATAATAAAATGGACACTTTGGAAACAGCGAAAAAAATAGCAGCTTACAAAGCCGTTGATGAGTATGTTACGGTAATATTTTATTGTAAATTTTCAAGAAAATTTTTTTATATAAATACATGTTATTTTAACAAGAGAGTTAAAAAAGGTTATGATATCATGATGTAGTAAAGAATGATATTCAATATTTCATTATTTTTTCTTTAAATGAATTTTAGCCTAATTGTGTAATTGGAATTGGTAGCGGATCAACAGTTATTTATGCAGTAAATAGAATTGGTAAAATAATAAAAAATGTTCTTAATTAATATTTTTAAAAATATTTTTTTGTTTTTGTTTTCTTGTATCAGCTGAAAAAATTAATGAAAATGGATTGAATGTTATTTGTGTGCCGACTTCTTTTCAAGCACGTCAATTAATTATTAATAACCATTTAACACTTGGTGATCTCGATACACATCCAAAGGTAAAATGGAAGAGAAGAGAAAAAAAATTTCATAATTATGTATATATATCATTTCTTTATAGTTGGATTGTGTTATTGATGGTGCAGATGAAGTTGATGCTAATATGACATTAATTAAAGGTGGAGGCGGTTGTTTATTACAAGAAAAAATAGTTGCATCTTGTACAAATCAATTGATAATTATTGCTGACCATACTAAAAATTCAGATAGACTTGGACAGCAGTATAAAAAAGGAATACCTATTGAAGTCGTTCCTATGGCTTATGTACCAATTAAAAAAAATATTCAAGATAATTATGGTGGCACTGTTCAAATTCGTATGGCTATTGCCAAAGCTGTGAGACTATTTTTTTTTATTCTTATGTTAATAAAACGTTAATTATATATATATATATATATATATATATGATTTTTTTTTGTATTTATTTATTATAGGGTCCAGTTGTAACAGACAATGGAAATTTTATATTAGATTGGCATTTTCCATTCGAACAGGAAAAATCATGGAATGAAATAAGTAATGAGATTAAATTAATCCCTGGAGTAATTGAAATAGGATTGTTCGTGAATATGGCTAAAAAAGTATATTTTGGAATGCCAGATGGTAGTGTTAAGATACAAGAATTTGAATAATGAATATGTTTAGCCATTTGTTTTACTGATTAATAATAATTTTTTCATCAATTTAGATTACTTAATTATTAAGATTAATTACTATAAAGATATCAAGTAATAATTTAAACTTACTATTTAATAATGCTATAAGGTAAAAGGCCTAGTACCCGATCACTCCATGTATTTGTATATTTATATTTAATCAAATTTAGTAAATATAGATATACAAATACATTTTACCTTATAGTAAAGATTATTAAATTTATTGACATTATATTTATTAAAAATAAGTTGAACATACAATTTTCAACTTTTTTACAATTTTTTTTTCGTACTTAATTTTTATCAACAACTAATTAAATAAACCTATGTAACATGATCCCAATTAAAAGTGAAAGATAAAATTATTTAGTAAAAAATACATAGGTCTATAATCTCGCCAATTGATTATTACATAATTCATAAAATTATTAAATATTCATCATTTTATTATAACTTAGAGCAAAGAGATTAATCTATAAAATCCTTTGGACACACGTGCGATGTACATTTTATATAGTTGTACATATTATGTATTCACGTGTATGAAAACACGTGAATAATCGCTTGAGTGACATATTATATTATTCATATATTTTTTATTATTAATTTAATTAAATTAATAATAAATAATTTAATGTTTGCTTTTTTAAATATAAATTATTTTTCACGTCTCTATATATTGTATTAGGGTGTCCGTTATTTCTCAAATTAGATTTATGGATCATCCGATTGAGACGTTCTTGGCGGCAATCGAAAGTTTTTATCAAGTTCTAGAGTTGATTATATTTCGGAGTTGATCGATTACACAGTTTTCGAAATATCCAAAAAAAAAAAAAAAAAAAAAAACGAAAAAAAAAAAAGAATTTTTTTTTTCGTATTTCTTAAATATCTCAGAATCTATTTGTCTAAATAATCTAAAATTTTCTGGGAGTCTAATTTCAGAAGAACTATTTTTTTTTTTTTTTTTTTTTTTATTATTCCAGTATATAGTCGCATTAACGGCCTTTTACACTTTTTGCCTTTATATCGCAACTGCTTCCTTTTTCTGCTTTCATTGTGCGGTTGTGGTCCGACTTGTGCTTATACTGTACTGCACCATTACGGTTATACCCTACCCCCTACCTTGGCTGTGGGAGTATAGGGGCAAGGGAAACCACAGAGAAAACCATTGCCAATACAGTTCGGTTTGGGTGAGACTCTAGTGATCGATAAAATTCCCATTTTACCGATCACTCGATCCTCATCCCGCGCCTAACGGGCAGAGACCTCTGATCAAGCTCAACGCGTGGCTAAGCGGTCACCCAACCAAGTAGCGATCATGCTCGATGCTGCTTAACTTGGGTGATCGCTCGAGCCACACGAGAACCGCTCGGCTACCTCTGCCCGCTTAATTTCAGAAGAACTATTTTGAATGCCGCAAGAACCATCTAGATCGGTTCATTCATTAAAAAGATATGAGAGGTTTACACGCACATACGCATAGACATCTCTCTGAAAATGTCAGAATAGCATCCTACTGACTGTAGGGCTTTCAAACGTCGACACCTGCTGAAAACTCGGTTTTTGAAAATCGGGGTGAAACCAGTACCTTTCTGAATTTTTTGAAAATCGTCAATTTTCTTATCGGGAAGTTAAAAAGTTTTTTCCAATGCCGTTTAACCCTGCGTAAGTAATGATATTTTCCTACTTTAGTACGATGAGAAAAGTTTTATTACTCGCTTAAGAATAAGTGTACAGTTATAACTAACAAATGATTTGTAGGAAATTTACCTTTTTTTGAAATTTTATCACTTTCTAACACATACAATTAAGCGCTATAACAATTTTTTTGTCAGAAATTTACCGCTCTACAAAAAACTCTGATTAAGAAAAATGATTTAATCCATGTTAAGTGTATTCTATATATTAGTCGATTTAAATTGTTTTAAATCATTTGCAATCGTTTTGAATCATTTCAAATCATTAATCTTAACAAGGGAAGATATCTTACTTTTTTTCGATAAACCTAACCGTTTAAGAGATATTTGCGCTCGAAATGTAAATAATTTTTTATATCATTAGAGCGAAATTTTAAGTTGTTTTGTGAAAGTTTTCTTTCAACCTAGAGCTTAAATATCTCTTAAACGGTTAGGTTTATTGAAAAAGCATAACAGACCTTTTTTGTAGAGCGGTGAATTCCTGACAAAATAATGTTTAGTGCATAAGTATATATATCCCTATGCTGCGGAGTCATCGAATTTTAAACGAAAAACATTATTTTTTAAATATATTAAATTGCATTAATTAGTATTTAGTGTATTTTGATATTTGTGCGACACTATCTTCATTATATTACTTGTCTAAGTATCATTATTTGTGAACAATACTTTTAATATTAAATCACTGTGTTGCATAATTATTATTCGCTTATATTTTAAATAAAATTGAGAGATATTAATATTGAGACCAATACTCGGGATGACGCCCAAGCTTGTAATGACTTTCCGACATATAGATATACTTTGTAGATATACATTCATCATTGAGTAAATCATTTTCTTTAATCAGGGTTAACTGTACATCTACGTATTAGGCAGTAATAAAATTTCAAACAAAAACGCCAATTTTTCGAAAAAAATCAAATTTTGAGCTTCAATATTTCTTAAAAGGTTCGATTCACGAAAAAAACATAAGATACCTTTTTTAAAGAGCGGTAAATTTCCTACAAATTATTTGTTAGATGTAGCTGTACACTTATTTTTAAGCGAGTACTAAAACTTTCTCTCATTGTCCTAAAATGAGAAAGTATCATTACTTAGACAGGGTTAAACGGGATTGGATTAAACTTTTTTTATTATTTTTGGATCACAAATAAATGGTTTATCTCACGGCCAAGGAAAAAATCTAATTTAGGAAATAATAGGCACCCTAATATATAATATATACATAAGAATTTCGAAATTTTTTTCATTTTCGTTTTTTTTTAATTTTTTTTGTTAAAAAAAAATAAAATTCAGGTCAGTGACTATTAACCCAGCAGGATGAAATGTGGGAACGTTGTGAGTACTTAACTCGTAGTGTTTTATTGCCCATTATTAAAAATAATCATAGTCAAGTAAATTGAATTTAATAAAAATAATATATAAATAGCTGATTCAATTTCTACTTAGTTTATTCTATATATAAATTAACATAAGATAATAAAATGAATATAGAATGAATAGAATAGATGAATAGGATATGTATATATATACATATTTAGTTGTAATAGTTCACTAAAGACTAGTCTGAAATGTAAGATTAAGATGCAAGTCGTCGGTCAAAAGTGTTTTGATGCTCAAGTTTAAATAATAATTGCATATTTGTCATATGAATTGATCAATTTATACGTGTAAGTAAAATGTCAAGCTAAATGATTCAGTAAATATCTATGTTGTATATGCATACAAAGTACGTAATAGTTGTAGTGTTATATTATAGATATGTTATAGACGGTTTTATGGGAGTAAATAGTAAATCATATCCACGCATTGCTCGGGCGCATGAACAACCCTTACCTTCTTAAAATAACACCCAAGTGGGGGATATATTTGAACTCGGTGCGCTCAACTTTTACATCAAACATAAATTCTCTCGCATTCTTGTACGTATCGTCGCTAAATGTTAAAAAAATTATTTATCTAAATTAAACTAAACTCTATCTGCTTGTTTATTAATTATTCCAATTATTTTCTATTATTATAAATTTTAATTGATAAAAAAAAATTAATCTAAACAATAAAGATGAAGGTAAGTCTTTTTTTTCTAATAAAATTACGAGTTACTTGCAGTCACTACGTGTATTTTTCTAATTAAATTTACAAAGTATGATTAAAATTTAATTGTTCATCCGAGCCTTACCAATTTTCTCTCAGATATTTTGTTTATTTTTTTTATGATCATTGAAGTTTAATTAGACAAATCTTGATTTGTCTTGATTAATAACAAGTTATTAATTCGCAAACTTTTTGATTTCGATAATTGGATAATCATGAATGGGATTCTTAAAAAAAATCTACACACGGTCAAATTTTTAGTTATTCGACGACTAATATATTTTTTTTTCTAAAATATCTCACCTACGATGAAGGATGTACAAAAAAATTAAATGTCTAATCTCATAATATTTAAACATTTTGATCCCTGATTAAAAACTCCGATTGAAACCAATGAATTCCGATTTAAAGTCTATCGGATTTCAATCGGAATTTTTAATTAGAGATGTCAGTAATTTTATAATATCATATCAAAATCTTTTAGCGCGAAGTTAATATGTATATTAATAATTATTAATTATTTCTAAAACTTAAGATATTGAACTTACAGTTATTTAAAAAAACATTTAAAACTAAAAAAACGTACAAAATTAATTCAGGATCTATTCATTTATACCAAATTTTTCCAATTATCTCTTAATAATATGGATGATAGCTATTATATATATTCAGAGGGATATTCAGTTATATTGATATAATAATTAATAATTAATACTAATTTATTTAAAGAAAATAAACACAATCGTTTTTTTTTCCCGCGTAATTTAAATATATTTTGAATGATGTAGATAAATTTCTTCATCTCGATAATTGGCTATAAAAAAAAAGAGTTGAAACCATGAAAATGTCAAGAACCTTTACAATGATACTAAAATTAAAAATATTAACTAATTTTATCATTGAAAGATGGTGGTAACAAAATTTTTCTCATTCTTTATAAATAATGTAAACAATATAATATTTATTTTTTTATAAATATTACTGAGTATATATAATAAATAAATAATATTTTCTCACCTCCGGGCGGAAAGCGTCAACTTTCGTTCCGCTGTGCAAAACGAAGTTGCCGCTTCCCGCCTCCGTCGAGGAGAAAAATAGTATACACTCCTCGGGAAGTAAATAAGAAAGCCTCAGATCACATGTTTGTTGACCTCGGCTTCGCCTCGGCCAACAATTACATGTGATCTGAGACATTTCTTACTTTACTTCCCTCGGTGTGTAATATACTATTTTTCTATTTAATAAAAACAATTATTGATTTAAATGAATTAAAATGATTATTATATGATTATGTAATAAGTATATTATTTATAAATAATCATCATTACATAAATAACATACTTTAAATATTTTTTTCCATTACATAATTTATTTACTATAACGTAATTTTTTTAATTGATAATTAATATTTTTATTTTTAAGATAATAATTAAATTTAATTGGATTTTAATCGGATTATTTTTAACAACAATCGTCAATGCAATGAAAAATACTAATAATTATAATAATAAGGTACTGTAATTTTATTCACAATTAATGAATGAAAATAGTATATTGTGTGATGAGGGATGAAATAAAACGATTTCAGACCAGGGTGAAGTTAGATGCTCGAGCCGTAGATGAAGGCTGACATCATTCGCGGTCTGAAATCGTGTTTCATCCCGTGTTGCACACTGTATTTTTCATGATTACCTGCATTGGTAATTCTAGTTTCATTGTCAGCAGCCAGTCAGAAACAAGTTAATTTAAGACCAATGGTCCGATCATCTATTTTAGCGTATAGGCGTAAATTGTGATTTGAAGTTTATAATTAAGCGGAAACTACACGGAGAAATTATTATCGTTTAAAATTCTAAACCGAATCATGTTGGCCACCTGACGGATATTGAAATTAACACACGCAAAAATTACTATGGCCATAATAGAATAGGCAACGATTATATCACAAATTACTGTAACCACTGTAAAGTTTACTATGGTCATAGTAATTTTTGGGAGGGTTTATTCCGATTTTGGTCAGGTGGCCAACATGGTCCGACTTTACTACACGCTGAAAAAAGATGCTAACTATTACCATCTTGCAATAGGGAATGATTACCATCTGTATGTGATAATCATTATCATGCTTTTATGTTATCTATTCGTTCCTCGTATAATAATATTTACTATTGCCGATAGTAATAGTTACCATCTAGATAGTAATATTTCTTATGTCTGAAAAACTTTTGATTTTGCCTTCTAAGATAGTAATGATCATCATCACGGATAAGAATGGTTACTATCTAGATAAGAATGCTTACTATCTCCGATAGGAAAAGCTAACATAAAAGAATGAGAATCATTAAAATGTAAGGATGGGAATAGTTACTTCATTAAGATGACAAGTATTACCATTTTTTTTTTAGCTTGTTAACACCATAGCATTTCAAATGAGAATAATTTCTCCGTGTATAAATACTAACTATTATTTACGCTAATTTTCATAAAGCTCCATCAAAAAGTCGGAATTGGTATTTCCGTAAATAATATTAATGGTCGGAAATGCTTATTAAACAAACGACAGGTATCAAAGTTAAAATTACGGATGTCTTTAGTCAGTGGGCAGGAACATTATTTGTTTCTTGCCAAGGGACGAAACACATATGTTTTTGCCCGCTGATTGGAGGCATTTGCAATTTACGAATTTTCTAATATTTATTCGCGACATTAGACTAAAATTAGCTTTTTTGACTAACTGTAGAGATATTGAAGCTTGACGTTTCAATGCTGGTATCATGAAAATTAAACTTAATAATTATATGAATTATCAAAATATTTTTTAGGAAGAAGATTCCTTAAATATGATTGATGGTGATTCTATAAAATTACTAGGATTAAAACGACCGTTTTGCAATGCTTTTACTGGTATTATAAATAGAAATATACTAAATATTATTATTATAAATCATATTTTTATCTAAAAAATTTAAGTGTTAATATTTTAGGATGTGGAAAAAAAAGAAATTATAACGAGCCAAAAGAAGTATATGGTGGTGAAGATGACATTAACAACAACAAAAATAACAACAACGACAACAACAATAGTATCAATGATTCCATTGTAAAAATTCCATTAAAACTTTATAAGGTTTTAATTAATAGTTTCAATCGTGAAATACATCAAATTGCACAGCATAAACAGGCTCTAAACAATAATTTAATTGCTACCAAACAAAATAATAATGTTAATGATGAAGATTATTATTTTTCATCATTACAAAAACAGCCGATTCGAAAACGCTATAATCTATAATCCTATATTAATCCATTTAAAAAATGATACAACACAGTATTAAATACATATGTATATTTATATCCGTGATTATAATAAATTATATCATTGTAATAATAATTTGAAATGGAATATTGGTTCAATTAAAAAAAAAAAAAAAAAAAGTTGTTATTTATTATTTCATTAATTTGATAATAAGTATAATGTATACTATTGACATATTTAATTCCAAAGCATATATAATAATATATGCTTTGGAATTAAACAATTAAATGAAATGAGTGAATGAGAGAGAGAGAGAGAGAGAGAGACACCTAGTTTTGTGTTGTAAGGTTCTTTAATTCAACTGAAGTCGCGTAAAGATTTTTTTAGTCGAATAATTTAATTTACGTTCCTATGGATGTTTTACATTAAAAGAGTCTCCAAGATAATGTGGAAAGATATAATCAGTTGGCAGAACAGAAAAAATAATCGATCGACACACAAAGGAGATGATCATATCGACTTTACATTGAAATTCTTTTAGGCGCATGTTTCTGTGAAGGCTCTATATAGGACTGAAAAAATTCTCTGATACTGGTTCTATAACTTTTACACATTCAAATGTTATCTGCAACACACGTAAAGTGTTGATATAACGTTTTTAATTGTGTTATTTTGATACTTATAAAAGTTTATAATATAAACTTTTATAAGTATCAAAATAACACAATTAAAAACGTTAAATCAATATATAAACTTTGTATATATAGTTTTAATAAATGACTAGTAAATTCAACACACTCTTTGTGTTACTTTTGAATTAACACGCGCTAGATGTTAAAGTTACATTTTAAAATGTTGTATGAACAGTCACACTGATGAGTAAACGTTACTTTTGTTTCAATTAACATTTTTTGTGTTAAAAATGAACTGATCAATCAACACAAAAGCAGCATGTCAAATTAACACACAAAAATGTTAAAAATTTAACATCAAATTTTTAACACAGACTTTTGTTTTACACGAATACGAAAAATTTTTTACTGTATAAGACCTCAAAACGTCGACATCCAATAAAATTTCGATTTTCGAAAATTGGGGTAAAAACAATAACTTCTCTAACTTTTCAAAAATCTTCGATTTTTTAACGGTAACTCGAAAATTTTAAAATTTGTCACATGAAACTAGACGGAATTTCAGAAAATCAGTTTCACCCACTGTTATATATCGCCCGAATCACCTTTAACATTAGTAAAAACTGTCCATCTACTCAATTTCTTTTTTTCTTACCCGCAATTAATTTTCAAGTTTTTTTAAACAGGTCAATATATCTTTAATAACTCTATTAATTTTTGAATTGATCAATGGTATCGTTTTCCTATTGCTGTTTATTCCTTAAAATAACCAATTTCTTATAATTCTCAAAAATGAAAAGAAAAAGTTCAACCCTTTGATATTGAGAATTGATAAAATGTGCCAAGATTAATTTTTTTGATAAAAAGAAAGAATTGTTTGAAAGCGTTTCCTTCAATAAATTTTTTATTGTCGAAATTTTCCTATAGAAAATTTTTTTGGTTTTCTTCAGCTTTTTTATTTTTTCACAGAAAATATCAATATTTTTAAGATACCCAGACAGCATTCAAGTCAAAATGACTGATTTACGACGTATTTTCGAAGGCGTCCTCAAGAAGTCTTATAATCACTTCTTAAAGGTGTGTAATTATGTCTTAATTCTTAAAGGTGTATCTAATTATATATAGACTTATATATACTTAGGTCTGATCATATAAAGGCTTATATATGATTATACCTAGCCTTCATCAGTCAGGTCTGATCAGATCTAATTATATATATAGGTTCATATATAATCATACATGATCTCATATATAATCATATATAATCAGATAAAATCTTTTTTCATCGGGTACTGTATGCTATCTAGACTTTATCCAATACTGTCCGGGATAGTACTCAGTACTATCCAGAGAGTAGTGGATACAGTCTAGATAGCATACAGTAAGTTAAGAGACCTAATACCTGATCAGGAAACTAGTACCCGATCACTCCATGTATTTGTATATCTATATTTACTAAATTTTACTAAATATAGATATACAAATACATGAGTGATCGGGTACTAGGTCTCTTACCTTACTGTCTGAAATTTTTTTTTTACAGAAAGTACTCAGTACTATCCCAGAGAGTTGCCACTACTATTGTTTTTTCCATGTATTGAGTGTTTTAGTATTAATTGATGTAGAATTCGCTGGTAGCGATTCCTCCGCCTCGATCTGTTTCGCCACCTTCAGTATTTCATCCGAGAACTTTTCTATTCCGGGTATGGCTAGGATTTGTCCCATTACACTGTCCATATATTTTTTTTATCGTGACTTTGGCCATTTTTTCTACCATTGAATCCATATATTGTCACATCTCTTGTTCGTTGAGGGGGCTAGCATATATCTTATATAACTGGGTCCTCACCTTGAATTTGTAATGACATTGTTACGTGCTCTTCGTCTAGACCTGAAGTTAAAGCTTGTTTAGTCTCTGCTCCGATGTACTCCATGGGCGAGTCGGTACCAGTGTCTATGTCAAAGTACGCTGATCTGTCATTTCTGTAAAATGTTGTTATGTAGTCTCCTCTCTTTCTAACAGCCTACTTCCGCTATTTATCATTTTTTGTTCTTTCCATTTATCTAACTAGTACTGACGATAAAATTTGGCGTGATGTCGTAAAAGTAAGTGGTGACCTCTACAGAGAAGGCGGCCTATTCAAATTTTTTTTTTTTTTTTTTTTAAATTAAAAATATAATTTTCTGATTGATGTTGTACTGTTCTGAAATAATTCAGTTATAATATCATCACTCTTTATTTTGAATGTAGAGCCCATTAAATTACTAAACAATAATATTTAAAAGTTGTCATATAGTAAATCAACGAAAAATTGAAGTAACGGGAATGGAAATATTGACTGATCATTTTTACATTTTAATTGTTATTTGTTTATTTTTGTTTTTTACTATCGTATGAGCGATTGAGGTGTGCAGTTTTGGATGTTCCAACATTTCATGAAAATATATAATAACAATTGAATTCATAAAGAGTGTACATAACAAGTGATTTCAAGTAGCTTTTAGGTTATATATTATTGATATATTTGTTGATATTTAGATATGGATAATGAAAAAAGTAATGTATTGATTACATCAGAGACGAATAAAGATATAATAATGGAAACAAATAGTGAAATAGTACCGGTAATAATTGAAGAATTAGAACCAAGTCAAGTTGCCGCACTTAAAGTTGATATAAATGAATTTGTTGACGCTAATACCCTAGAAGTTTGTGAATTACCATCTGGTAATAATGACAATGATACCGCTGAAAATAATGAAGATGATAACTTGGTGATTGATGAAATTCAATTGTCTGATGAAGATGACAATGAAGTAATGACTCCAGAAGAGGAAGCTCGTTTGACCAGACAATTTTTGAATGGTGAGCTTACTTTTTCAGAATTTACATCTCTGATGGACAGGGGTATTGATGATGTACCTCCTCCAGCTACTGAACCGTAAGTATTTTATTATAATTTTTTTTTCTTTTTTTTAGACTTTACCAGTTATTATCATTATAATTATTTTTTATACAGGATTCCAATTGATGGAAGTAAAAAGTCGAAAAAATCTGAGGAAACAAAAAGACCTCGTAGAAGAAATCGAGGACGTCGTCGAGAAAATTTACCTACAGCTTTGAAAGGTTTAATGGGTGAAGCTAATTTACGTTTTGCTCGTGGCGAGCACAAAACTGCTATTCAAATGTGTATGGAAATAATACGGTAATTAATTAATTATATAAATACAATTACTTCTTAATTATTAATTAATGATTTATTTTTAAATAATAGACAAGTACCATCAGCACCAGAAGCTTATCAGACTCTTGCTATGATTTACGAGACAGTAGATCCTGAAAAAGCACTTCATTTTTCATTAATTGCTGCCCACTTGTCACCTAAAGATTGCGAACAGTGGACACATCTTGCTAATATGTCTTTACAAAATGGTGATGTCAAGCAAGCAATAACTTGTTATATAAAAGCTATTGCTGCAAATCCAAAGGATGTAACACTGTATAATGCATGTGCGAAACTTCAATACGAACGTAACAATGATGATGATGCTTACGTAAAAGCTTATAAAAAATTATTAAAAAAATTAGACACCGAAGATGGTGATGTGCTTGTTCACTACGCAAAAGAATTGGCAAAAATGTTTGTAGAAAAAGAAAATTATCAAGAAGCGGCCAATTCAATGGACCAAATTTTTAACAAATGCCCAAACCGTGTAACTTATGATGAAGTTAATATTTTTGCTGATTTTTTGATAAAGCTTAAAAAATTTCAAAGATGTTTAGATATTTTGACAAATTATACGGGTATCGGTGTTAAATATTATGAAGATTCTATGCCAGCAATTGCATCGGGAACTACGTCATTTCCACCGCCATTTGATGATAAACGACAAATAGAAACTTGTACACTACCAGATGAAACGCCGATTGATTTAAAAGCTAAATTTATTGTTGCCATGGTTGAGTTGGGATCTACAAAGCATGTTCAAAATTATATGGATGCTTTAGCTCATGAAGAGACTGAGAATGTTGGTGACTTATTTGTTGATATTGTTGAAGCATTGATGCACGTCCAAGAGTACTCAAAGGCTTTAAAGTTTTTAGAATTATTAATAAGATGTAAAAAGTACAGCATGCCTGCAATATGGTTAAGATATGCAGAGTGTCATGTTGGTTGCAAACAATTAAAAGAAGCAATACTTGCTTATGAAATAGTTACTAAATTATCTCCAGAATTATTTGATGCTAAAGTACAATTGGCTACATTATACAAAAGCTTTAAAATGTATGACTGGGCAATTAATATTTTAGACCAAAATTGTAAGTATTTATTTATTTATTTACTTAATTATTATTTATAAATTTAATAATAAAAACTTTTTTTATTAATTACAGTACAAGATTTAAATCAAGTAATTTACGTTGATGCCTTATACATTCGTACAACGCTTCTATACAAAGTAGAACGTTACGATGAATTTCTTGAATCAGTACAACTTCTTCTTTCTCGTCACTCTATAGAAATAAAAGAAAAATCCGAGCTTACTTATTTAATGGCAACGACGGTAAAACAGCGTTGTGAGAGCCTTCAGCTTCATCGTCTTTCATTTGCGCAACCTCTACAAGACTGTGGACCCACATTTCACGAAACAGAAAATAAGCCAACTGATGAACAAGAATGGATTGTCTTTCTCAAAGCCTGTCATGCTGCTTATAAATTAAAAAAATACGGCGTATTGCAGCGTATTTGCTTTACAGCTTTAACTTGTAAAAAATTTGAACCCCAGATTCGTAATCTTATCTGGCTGTGCTTGTTATCATGTATTTACAACAATGACTATTTCAATGGGTATAATATTATCCGCGAATTAGTTAGAGATACGGAAAAACAAAATCTGTGGAACATACTAAATATTGTTATTCAACGTGCTGATGACACGAGACACAACCGTTTTATAATGCGATTATTAGGACGGGAAAATGATTATTCTTATTTACATATTTTACATGCGAATAATTGTCTCGTTTCTGGTACATATAAATATGCATTGAATGACTATGTTTCCCTTTTTAAAGAGTATCCAGATCCACTTCTGGCGATGCTTATTGGAGTTACTTTTTTACAAATGGCGTGTCAAAAGTTTACTCCTAAAAAACATCAACTTGTTACTCAATGTAAGCTGTTTACAACTGTCTTAGATGCTTAAAATAATTTTTTATCAACTTATAATTGTTTAATTTTTATTGCAGCTTTAGCGTTTTTAAAAAAATACGCAGATTTACGGGGTCCAGAAATGAAACAAGAGTCTAATTATAATATCGGACGTGCCTTACATCAATTAGGATTTCTCTCAACGGCTTTAAATTTTTATAAACAAGCTTTAAATCCACCATCAGCACCCTATCATCAACTTGTTACTGATAATGAACAATTATTAAATATAAAACGTGAAGCTGCATTTAATATTCATCTTATTTATATGCAAACTGGTAATAAAGATCTTGCTAGAATGTATTTACATGAATATATTGTAGTTTGACTAAATTAAAAAGTAATATAAATAAATGAAAATATGTAATTGTGTTTGAAACATTATTTACATGAGTCAAAGGCGACTGCAACGTGAAAAAGTTATTGTTTTTTTTATTTTTCTCTATTATATATTTATGATTATTTATTAAATAAATGTTAACACAAAAAATATATTAAGGATCATTAATAAAAAAAAAACTAAATAAAACAGTGAGATAAATATATGTAGATATATATATTTATTTTTTTTGTCGTTTTGTTTATTGTAATTTTTAATAAATTTCATATATAAGCTACACCTTAAAAATTAACACATTCTATGTATTTTTTAATTATATAAACTAACAATAATTAATAATTATTTATTCAGTAATAATAATAATAATAATAAAAGAAAATATTTTTTCTGTATAAATTTTCTATTAAAAAAATTGTCATTAATTTTTACATTTATTATTATTATTATTATTTTACATATTGCGTTATTGGAGAAATTTTCGTTTAGCTGAAAAAAAAAGAAATATTACAATACAATAACTCTGAATAAAATATTCATTACAAATTATTATATTAAAAAAAAATAATAATAATAAGGGACAATTATATTTGATAAACTATGTTGTTTATTTATTAAAATCATTAAAGTTTTAATATATATTTTTTTCTGTCACAGAGTAAATTATTCAACAAAATTGTGCGAGATGTTTTTTTTTTTTATTACTATAATTTTTTATTAGAATTTGTATTTTGACTTTTACAAAAATCATAGTTTTTTAAAATAAATCATCTGATTAAACCAATATTAAAATCGATAATTTCTATATAATCGATCATTATAATCACTTATAATATTGATTTTAATAGATTATTATCGGTTAAAGTAAAATATAAATCGACTTAAATAGATTTAAATCGATAAATATATATATTAATAAACCTTTTTCCATACTAACAAATTCAAATAAAAAAAAATAATAATTCAGGAAATACAGAAAACGTAACCAATTAAAATTATTTATTCAATCGAAGTAATTAATTAATATCTATTAAACTTAAGATATTTATAATAATTAAATATCATTATAATTTATCATATATATTTATTTATTACTTATTATTAATTGTTATTCGTTTTAATATTATTCCAATAAAGACATATATTTATTTATATATAAATTACATAAAAATCAAAGTCTTTCCACATATTATTAAATATTTTCATGTCAAAAATTTTAAATTTATAAATTTTATTTGTAATAATTTTATTAATTGTTATTACTTAACCATGTAATCTTATACTCACTCGTTAAATTTATTAATTATAATAGTTAATATTTGTTTTTGTTCTTTATTATTAAATTTAGCTCTGTGGTACGTAATCAAAATTTTTTTTATATATTTTTATTTACTTTTTTTTTCTCCTTTTAATTATTTACACTTAGATTAGATAATTATTATTTTATGTACTGTCGTATGATAATTAAAAACAAAATATATATATTTATATATATTTTCTTTTTTATTAATAGTAATAATAATCATAATAATAATTAATTAAATGACAGATAAAATTTATATTTAAATTATGTATTACCTTTCAGTAGGCTGTGGTGTAGCAGATACCGAACTTTCAACTAAATCATGCCTATCAATTAGTGATGAATTGTCAATATGATAATCAACAGGATATCTTTCTGTTGAATACGTTGGTGTTGCTTCACCAACTTGACCAAGCCTCAGTTCTTCGTCATTTGTCGTTGTTCCTGCTACTCCTACTCCTGCTCCTACTCCTACTCCTACTACTGCTACTCTTGATGATGTTGATGACGATGATGATGATGTTGATGCTGATGCTAATGCTGTTGACGATGATGTTGTTGACTCTTGGTAATAACTTTGAGACGCAGATTGCTGTTCAATGTCTCTTGTACGTTGATCATTATCCTGAGAATAATAACTCTGAGTTGCTTCAGACTCTGGTGGTGGCTCGTAGTAACTTGGTGATGCTATTTGAGGCTGATAACTTGGACTTGGTCCTTCGGGTACAAAATAACTTTGTGTTGCTTCTGATGTATCCTATGTAATTATAAATTTATTATTATTATTATTCTATTTATATAAATATATATCTTTTTTTAATAAATATAAAAAAGTGTCAACGTACCTCTGTATGAGGAGTATAGTAGCTGGAAGGTTGATCAACCTGATCTGTACTCTCGCTGACAAAACTTGCGTTTCCTTCCAATCCTGGCATAGAAATTGAAACTTGATAACTTGTTGATACATTTTGCTCAACTACTCCTCTTTCTATTTGATTATCTTCATAACTAGAACTAGGCACCGCGTCAACACTTCCACCGGAGCTGCTGTCAGGATTTAAATTATAGCTTGAAGTTGGAATTTCAGGCACTCCGTTGTTATGAATACTAATGTGTTCAGCGTCAACACTAGTATCAGGAATTACGCTCGATGAAGCAATATTTATTTCTTCGCATGTTGGAATTTCATATGATGATGTACTAATCGCGCTCTCTTGGTCTTGATCCCGCTCTTGAGTTTCTGGAGTTTCAGGTACATATGAAGAACTAGCTGTTTCGTCTTCATTGAAACCACTGGCACTACTAGCACTGGCTCCACTGGCTACACCAATGTTACCACAATTTCTGTCATTGCTCATAAAACAAGTTCCAATCCTATCAATGTCATTTGATTGGGATGGAATATTACCTTCTTGACTTAATTCACCATCAGTTTCAATAATTCCGTCTACGTCAACATTGTTATCTGGTTTTTCTACCTCATAACTTTGGGTAGGAAAACTGGGATCATCGATCCTTGTATCCTGGTCCTCGGTAAATGATTGGGTTGGTGCATTATCGTAGGATTGAGTAGCTTCAGCTTTTATGTCATCATAAGACTGTGTTGGAGGCTCAGAATCATCAATCATAGCCTCATAAGTAATTGGCGATGCTTCTGTTGATTGTAATTTAGACTGAGTTGGTATTTCTATTGATGGTTCATAAGATTGTGATGGTTCTGACTCTTGAACTTCCATGGATTCAACTTCTGTTGATTCAGGTTTATTATTTATTTCTTGCATTTGAACATCTTGATTTTGTTCTTGAATAAAAATTTTATCCTGAATCTCAGAAATATTATCTTGATTTTGATTCTGATCCTGATTTACTTCTACCTGAATATCTTGAAGCTCTTGAACCTGTTCAATATGATCGTGAATATGTACTTGTTCCTGAATATCATGATCTTGAATTTGTTGTACATCTTGAATTGTTGGAACTTGATTATTGACAATTTCTTCTATAATTTCACCGTGCATTTGAATTTCAGAAACTTGTTCCTGAATCTCGGAAATTTGTTCCTGAATTTCAGAAACTTGATTTTGAATTTCAGTAACCTGATCCTTAACTTGAGAAACTTCAATTTCAACTTGGTCATTAACATTTTCAACTTGTTGAGCTTGATTATCAATTTCATCAACTTGTTGTTTAACTGTTTCAGTAACATCAACTTCCATAGGTGTACAAGTTTCATCAGCAACAATAGGCATATCACGTACTGCATGTTTATCGTCTTCGTTAATTACTTGAGTAGATTGTTTAAATGTATGAGTATCCTGGACCTGAACTTGATTGTCATTAAATCCGTCATCAATAATTGGCATAGAAGGAGTTGGTGCAGTACTATCAATACTAATATTATCTGGTATTGAAACAGCATAAGATACTGTTCCACTATCACTGATGCTAGGTATTACGAGATAATTATCAGCACTAGACACTACTGGTGCTGATACAGGTGTATCTATTTCTTCAATATCTGGCATTGAATTACCAGGTAATTTACTATTAATATATTCAATGGTTGGATTATTTATTGTAATAGGTAATTCCTGTAAAGTTTGAGCACCAGTATCTACAATTGGAACTACAGGGTGAGCAAGAGTGTTTAATGTTTCTGAAGCATTAACTTGAATTGATAAACTGCTTGGAACTTCAAGTGGTGTCATAATTGGTTGATTTAATGTCAATGAAGTCTCAAGAACTGACGGTGATGAAATTGGATCTGATGTGGGAATAATTGTTGACTGGAGAATCGTTTGATTGATTAAACTAGTTGATGTCAATCCAGAAGTCAAACTGGCAGTAGTTTCTGGTAAAATATCTTGTTGGAAATCAGTATTTGCTAGAGCAGCTGCTAAAATATCTTGATTTGTTGTAGGCACTTGACTACGTGTATAATCACTAGTAGCTAAAGTTGGAATTGGAGCTGATGATATTGATGATGCAGGAGCCATTGAATTATCAAATTGTAAAACAATATTGTCCAAATTACCAGCTTCACCTAGAGAAGCTGGATCAATATAAAGAGTACGCGTTCCATCAGGATTTTGAGTTGTTCCTTCTAATGACATCAAGGCATTATTATCAAGTGGTTGAATTTGTCCCTGATCATCAATAGTAACCAATACATAAGTCTGAGTACCATCAGAACTTTCAGTTGGTAAAGCCATAATTTGAGGTACTGGTTTTTCTTCTTTAACTTCTAGTACTGAAGTTAATTTCTGTAATTCTGCTGCATCTGCCGTAGCTGTTTTAAGTGCTGGAGTAACTAGTCCCGGTGTTGGAGCATTCACGGGCACACTTAGAGCAGTTTCAATTTGAGTGACTGATCCAGAAGGTGAACCAAGAGAAGTTGATGGGAATGCTACACCAGATACTGAAGCACTACTAGCACCAGTAACTAATTCTTTAGATTTAATCTTTGGGGGAGTTTTCATTGGTTTTGGTGATGATTTTAACTTAATACCTGGACTCTCTGGCTGAATTTTCGTACGTCCACGACCTCGTGGTAATTTACCCATTTTATCAATTCCTTGAAAACTAGAACTGGAACTGGGACTGGGACTAAGATTAGAACTGGAACTGTTTACTGGATTAGCTACTACCGGTAATTGATTAACAACTCCAGCTTGTCTAATTATTTTTTTAGGCAATCGATTCTTTTGTGTCATGACAATATTAGTGGGTTTCAAACTTTTTAATGGCGAAGATGCTGCAGATGATGTCGATGACATTGATACTATTTTTTGCGTCTTAGTAACCATTGGCAGTCCTCCTTTTTGTAATTGATAAGTAACTTTTGAAGTTGTTTGTCCTGGTTTAGCTGGACTTTTAGCAGCAATAGCTTTTACTTGCTGTCCAGTTATTGGAGTAAGGACTGTACCTTTACCAGGAACCATACTACCAGTAACAATTTTACCAGGTATAGATGTTAAAATAGTTTTAGGACTTCCTGAAATTAATGTACCAGGTTTTAATTTTTGATTTATTATCTTTGGAGTTATTGATGTAAATACACCTCCTTTTATAATAGTTGGGTTTATAATAGTTTTGGGACTTGTCATAGGTGTTAATGAAGGTTTGCTGGTCAATAAATTAGAACTAACTAATTTAGGACTTGATAATTTTGATGTTGTTGGTGTATCAATTTTATTAGTTTTACTAGTTCCAGCGTAAGTTTGTTGTCCTTTAATTACTCCAAGTGAATTTTTTAATGGCACCATTTTAGCTTGTCCAGATTGTGGAGAAGTAAGAATTACAACTTTACCACCTTGAGAAACTATTTGAGGATTAGCTGCTGGTTTACCCGCAGATACAACTGTTTTTGTGCCTAATCGAGGCTTTCCATGAATCATATAACGCATTTGCTGGCCTCCAGCTCCTGCTTGAACAATAACATACTTGCTGGCAGAATGTTTAGAAGCCATAGCAGTAGGTGATTTGGTGTTTTGAAATTTTATACTCTTGATACCTCCAGCAGTTATTGGTGGAGAAATTGTTTTTATACTTGTTATTGTGGGTTTAGCTTTGGGCTTTGTTTTCAAAATTGCTGGAGACGTTGGACATTTTTTTTTTGGACTTGCATCAACGGTTATTGTTTCAATGTCTGATGATGGAGTTATTGGTGCTAATGCTGGAGCTGCACGTGGTAATGTAATTGTTGATGTTGAAACTAATGTTTGAGATATTTTATTAATTCCTGAAACTGGTACAGATACTATAGCACCTGATTCAGATGATGATGACAATGATACTGTACTAGAATCAAGTACTACTGATGGTGTAACAGGTGATGATATTGATCCTGTAGAACCAATACCAAATTCAACTGTAGAAGAAGTTGTACAAGGTATATTTAAATCTTGAGTTGATATTTCTGAATTTGATGTTGGTATTATTGATGAAATAACAACAGGCATCTGTTCAATACTATCTGGCGTTAAATCTTCGCTCATTACAAATGGTATTGAATTAATATCTAAATCCATGTCTTCAAGACTCGCTGATGATTGTTGTATCAATTTTTCGTTTTCCCCTTCAGCAACAACAGCAATTGTCTCGACAGTTCTTACAGTTTCATCAACTCTTTGATTAATAACTGAAGATGTTGTTATTTGTGACAATTCTTGGATTTTTCTATCATTAGCATCAGCAGCTTTCAGTACTTTAATTTTTTGTCCATATGACATTATTCCACTACTTTTTGAACGTTTAATACTAGGATCTAATTTTATTATTTTAGCTTTTGATCCCGTTTTATTATCATCATCGATAAGTTTATGTTTACCTTTAGGTTTTTCAAGTAATTTTGATTTTAAAATATGCATTGGTTCTTTTAATTGTACATTTTCAATAATACGAGGTTTTTCACGTTTTTTAACTGGTATCGTTGATTCGAGTGATTCACCAGTTAATAATGGTGTTGATAGTGTTGATGGTGATACTACTGACTTAGCTTCAATTTCTGCTGGAGTTTCTATAAATTCCGATACTTTATCAATTGATTCTGATTTAACTTGTATTGATTCAGACGGAATATCTACTGATTCAATAACTTCATTATCTGTTTTTAATGATTCATTTATTATAATTTTATTTCCAGCTAATAAATCTATTGATTCATTATCTGTAGGTTTATTAATAATTTCTAATGATTTATCATTATCAATTACTGTAGTTATTTCCGATGATTCTTTGTTCATTAATTCTGAATCTAATTCTGTTTCATCAATTAAATCTAATTTTTTATCAATTGATTCAGATGTTTTTTCAACAGATTCTGTAGCATTATCAATTAACTCTAAAGTATTATTATCAATTGGTTCTGATGATTTATGATCAACTGGTTCAATAACTTGAGTTATTGATTCTACTGTATCAACTGGTTCATTAACTTGAGTTATTGATTCTACTGTATCAACTGGTTCAACAACTTGAGTTCTTGATTCTACTGAATCAACTGGTTCAATAACTTGAGTTATTGATTCTACTGTGTCAATTGATTCACAAGTTTTATCATTTAATTCTAAGGCTTTGTCAACTAATTCTAAAGTACTATCAATCGATTTACAAGTGTTATCAACCACTTCAGTTTCAATATCTTCAGTTGTTTGAATTTTATCATCTTGTATTTTATTTTCCTCATTAATGATGACTTCAGTCACTTGCTCAATTTCCTCACAAACTTTATCTTCAGCTTTATTCTGAACTATATTTTCAACTGTATCAATAGTTTCTGATTGACAAACTTGTGAATTCTCATCAATTTTATCTACAATCTCAAAAGTATCGGTAATGATATCAGTTTTCTCTTCCTCAATTTCCATTTCCATCTCTATATCATTATTTTGTTTCTCAACTTTTTCCTCTTCTACTTGAATCGGTTCCTCACTTTCTTTAATCTCGTTAACGTCATCAACATGTTTTTTAATTTCATTTTCTAAATCAATTTGTGATTCATCAATTTGCGACAATTCAAATTTTTTAATTTGTGATTTTTTAGGCGGCAAAATATCAATTCGTTCATGTGTATTGCCAGCATTATTATCAGCATTAGTATCATTATCATTATCATTATCATCATCATCATCTTTATCTTCAAGATCATTCATCAGTGCAGCACGATCAACTTCATCTTGTTTGCGTGCCTCATAATCAACATCAACATCGGCATTAACATCAACATTGACATTAACTGGTACAGCTTCAGGAGCAACTGGACCAATTTGATCATCAATATCTATATCAACTTCAACAGAATGACCCGAAATATTACCACTAGTAGTAGTCAATGCATCAATAGAACTCGCAACTAAAGGTATTTCAATTATTGGACTTGGTATTTCAATAGCCGAAGTCAAATTTGTCAAATGAACTGGAGATTTATCATTTTTAATAATACAATCATCATCTTTAATATCTTTAATATTTTTAACATCTTTAATATCTTCCATAACTTTAAGACTTTTACAATTATCAACAGCGTCAATAATTCTTTCTTCAACTTGAGTAACTTCAATAGACTCACTAACTATTTCTTCAGCGCTGTCAATTGTCTGATCAGACATTTCGTATTCTTCAATAGGTTTAACTTCTCTATTATTTTTATTTTTTTTCCATCCAAGAGGTCTTCCTCGTTTTTTCTTTACCATTTTTGCTTTTTTTTCTTCAGTTTCCGATTGACTGTCATCTGTTTTAACAGCAAATCCACTACTGCTACCAGGACTCGAATAAGCATCTTCTAAATATTTTTTATTAGGTTTTCGTCGTCTTCCCGTATGTGATCTATCAGTATCTGATTCAGATAGCGAAGTCTTGCGTTCATCAAAAGATTCAGGAGTACCTGGTGTACCTGGTTGGTCATCAATTTTTATTAAAGAATTTGTAATGACAGCAGATTTACGATTAAGCTTGGGAGTTGAATCGATCTTAGGATTCTTTGGTGGACGTCCACGGCCTCGCTTCATAGGAGTTGTTGTAGAAGATTGATTTTTATCAACTGATTTAGATGCTGGCGTACTGCCAATTATTTCACTCAGCTGTGACCATCCCATGTTGCAGAGACTTCCAGACTCAGTGACTCTGGATGATGTCCGAGAGAGCTGAGATATTGGAAGAGTTTCTTCTTCTTCTTCAATAGTAACTCGTCCTGGATCCATATCTGGCATACAAGAGACAATAGATTTTTTTTCAGGTGATTTAGGAATTAATAAAGATTTTTTTGGTGATTGTGATGCAATTGATAGCGGTGTTTCGTTAATTGCTTCTTTTTCTATTTTTTTTGCGTCTTCTTCTTCTTCTTCATCTTCTTCTGTTTCAATTATTTCAACAATTTCAAGTTCTTCTTCTTTATTATCAACTTCCATAGCTGTTTCTACTTGATTTACTTGATCACTGACCAAATTTATATTTAATTCTGTTTTATCAGAATCTAATCCCATTGATTTAGAAGCTGAATCTTGTGATTCTGAAGCCACTGATCCCAATTCAGATGTAATGGGACCCAATTCCGATAAACCAGAGGCTTCAGACTTTAAATCCGAATCAGAACCCAGAAGTAAAGTATCTGATGCATTTGATTTTAAATCTGATTCTGAGCCCAATATTAAAGTATCTGATGCCGCAGATCTTGAACTAATAGCTTTAGCTTTAGCTTTAGCTTCATCATCATCATCATCATCATCACCATCACCATCACCATCAAAAGCCACTAAATCACTTTTAAAACTTGTAGACTTCGTTGCCGATGTAGTTTCTGTTATTTTAGCCATCAAATTATCAACATCATCAACAGTTTTGTTCATTTCTTCAATTAATTTACTGTCATCATCGGTGACAACTTTATTAATTTCATCCCGTTTATTTTCCAACGCTTGGCTTTTCGTAAATTCTTTTATTATTTCTTTCTTTAATGAAGTTTTATCACCAAAAACACGCCCCAATTTCCGGACCGGTATTGTAACTGGAGGTTCAGGTTCATCTTCATCAAAATCGAAACAAGAAAATTTTGATTTATCTTTATCTTTGTTCTGTTCTTTGAAATCATTTTTTTTATCCTTTGATTCATTTTCTTGATCATGCAAAATTTTATTTAAATTATTTTCATCATCTTTTTCAACTTTGTTGTCAGCATCATCATTATGATCTTTTAATTTATCTTCAATGCCTTTTTTCAAATCGTTTGGTTGAGTATCTTTTAATAATTTGTCTGTTTCCATCAGCAAATCATTATTATGATCATCATAATTATTATTTTTATTATTATCACTGACATTGATAGTTGTATTTTTAGAAGGACTGTCATCAAAAGATTCAGATTTATTTAATGAATTACCAAAATCTTCATCACTTGAGTCAATATCCCAGTCAGCTAATAATTTTTCCCTCAACTCAGGATCTGTTTTCTTCTTTTTTATCACTTTATTATCTGTATTTTTATTGTATTTACGTTTAACAGTCTCACTTGTTGATAACTTTTCATTATGAACCGGTGATTTTGCGGATAAACTTTTAGTTTTGCGTACGTACTTGCGTTTGGGTGACTCCGTAGTATGAGGACGGGAGGTCTTAGGTGTCAAAGAAGTGCGAGAACGTGACAAAGGACTTTCCCAGCCAGTAGATCGATGACTGCGATTGTGAGAAATTAAAACATTTACACGAGTTGAAGTAAATGAACAGAGTGGACAATTGTAACTCGGAATTTTTTCATCAGGTGTTGACGGCTGACTGGATGACGAATATTGGTTCGCGCGAATCCGAATTTCATGATCACTAGGACCACGAAATCTGGGATGAGTTATTTTTCTTTCAGGGCTTATTGCGCTAAATGATTTTCGATCATCTTTGTCTTTTTTCTTTTTCGATACTTTCTTGTCTCCACCAAAAAGATATGAAATGTCTGGTTTTTCTTCTGGAGAAAATTTTGGTGTTCTCAGGATATTGGGATCTCCATTTGTTAATTTTTCAGCCATCACTATATCTTGAGGGAATTTATCCATGTAACTGGAACCTTCTTTTGTTTTTGAACGATATTTATCTAAGATTCAAAGAAAATTAATTAATTGCGTATAATTATCATAAACAAAATTATTTTAAGTAACTTGTAATTATATAATTCAAGTATTAGATTTTTCTTTAAATATTAAAAACATACCAAAGCCTTTTTTTATAAAATCATCCTTCTTTTTACAATTGTACTTATAAATTTGTTGTAAATTTTTAACATATTCACTGAAAAATAATTATATATATTAAATAATATATACATATATTATTGATAAATAATATTAAAAATAACAAATACTTACAATTTATCTTCTTGAAAAAACTTAACAGCAGCAATCAAACCCTTTTTATCAAACTCAATTTTAATATCCTCTGGCAACTTTTCATAACCCGTGACCTGTCCAGGCCACCAGCAAGCACCAAGTTTAACCCAGACAACTTCCTCATCTTCGTACTTAATCTCTGTTTGGTCGCACATTTTGACCAGTTCTTATAACTAACTTCCAACCTCAAATAACAAAATCACCAATCTTCAAACACCTAGACAAAAAATAATAGCAAATAAGCAATAATCTCTAAAAACAACATGAGGTCAGTGCACAAACAAAAAGAAAAAAAACAGATAGCGTTTATGCAATTTTTTGTTAAATAATTATTTTAGGTTAACTATCGGTCGAAAAAATGAGGAAAAAAAAAAATCCCAAAAAATGATAGTGTAGTAACTCGATTATATATATAATAACCATAATAAATTTGTTGTAATGTTAAAAGTTGTTTGAGACTACGATGATGATGATGTATGATGGTGGATATTGAAATCGCGGGAAAATAATTCCGCGTCTGTTATCGTTTCTTACACAATTCACTCCTTAGTTTATTATCACAAATAAATAAATAATCTATCAAACAATACATATGATCACTACTATTATTTATTATTAAATTATTAAAAAATTATTAATTTTTTGATTAACACATTTATTAATATCATAATTATTGCCGGTTAAATTAATTATCATTTTACCATTAACGCATTCAGTTTTTTTTTTTTTTAACTCGTGCCTATATTTTATCAACAATCATTAAAAATTTATAATTATTATAATTTTTATTATGATTATAATTATTATAATAATGATGTTTACCAAACAATAAAGGTATTTATTTGATAGTAATTAACAAAATAAAATGAAAGGACTTGCCTTGGACGTCGTCGTCGTCAGTCCGTTTCTCTCCGTTCCGACGCTTGCAATTTCACATTTTAATGTTCCTTCAATTAAACTATTTATTTATTATATACTATATTGTTGTTTTATATACTTAATATTTACATGCTTTTATTATTATTTAAATATATTATTATTTATAAACCTAGTTATTGTTTATATTTTTATAATTATTATTATAATATTTATTTATTTATTTATTTTTGATTAAAATAGACACTGGCTGCCGATTGAAATCCCGAATGGCGGAATGAACAAATATTATATTTTAATGTTTATTATTATTATTATTATTATTATTTTAGATTTTATTTTATTTACACGACACTGATAAACTTATTATTATTTTTTTCAACGCGGATTAATTATTTATTTAACTGATTATTGTAATTTGTGGGCTTTTTTACTTTTTTTTTGTCAAGTCGCATTTCCCAAAGTGCAATGCGACTCATGAGACTTATATGTATAGTGTATACTATACCATATCAAATATATGTAATATACAGATATACAATATCGGTCATTAATTCTTGCGCGGTAGCATAACATCGGGAAAAAAAAAACTTCTCTAAAGGAAAATATGTATCACTTTTTTATACAAATATTATCTATAAAAAAAAAAAATTGTAAAAAAAAAATACAATATTTAAAAATATATCTATATTAATTAAATGTAAAATTATAAATATGTATTGTAAAATAAGTGAATAAAAAAAAGACTCTATAAAAAAAATCTCTAGATTTATAAATCACTAAAAAAAAATTACAATAAAAAAAAAAATTCCTACAAAGAAACATTTGCATATCTAAACATCTACTTAAAAAAAATATATAAAAATGAAAATCTCTACAAATAAAATATCTATAAAAAATCGGCTGTTTTGGAAAATCTCTATAAATCATCACATGTACAAATAAATATCTGAATAAAGTATAACCTCGAGAACTGGAAGCATTGCCACCACGTGCTCATAATCATGAATAAGTTCGTGTTGTAATATATAAGTATAAATAATAATAATAACAAAAATTATGGTTATTATTATGTTATTAAGAAAAATATAATAAATAATTTTAAACTTATAATAAGTGACTTCGAAAAACGTGAAAGATTCAAATCTGATAACTCCAAAGCACTGAGCCTGTAATAATTCATATAATTTTAATTTTTTTAATTTTATTAGTTAAACTTTATTTGAGAATATCATAAAATTATTATTATTTATTTTATAATTTTTAATTTTGTTTGACTATCAAGCCGTATGCCAGGATTCGATGAACGTCCAAAAATCACTTTTCTTTTTTAACTTCCCGCTAAGAGAATCGACGATTTTCGAAAAATTGGGAAGTTATTGTTTTCACCCCGATTTTCGAAAGTCGAGTTTTCATCAGATGTTGACGTTTTGAGGTCCTAGGAAGCTATTCTAACTATTTTCAGAATGATGTCCGAGTGTATATATATATATATATATATATATATATATATATATATATACTAATGCAAAAAATTAAAGGAGCAGAAAAATTTTATAAATTTTTTAGTGATTTTTGGAAGGCTGTAACTTGGTGAAAAAAAATCGTATCGAAAATTTAAAAAAAGGATTTTATAGCTTGAAACCTCTAGTTTAGGTGTATTTTTTCAAAATTTTTTTAAAGCTCCGATTATTGCGCAAACATGAGAAATACCGCGAGCCAAAAAATTTCTAAATTTTTTTTTTTTTTCGAAGAGCCCACGGACCGCGGAAAAATTCTTTCAACTAAACGAATGCATACATCGTTTAGCAAATTTATTCAGCTTCAATTTGGTTTTTTTTTTTAACCTCGTAGGACGATTTGTCGCAGAGATATCAGCCTTCAAATAGAAAGTGATCCTTTTGGCTTTGATCTTCGATATTTCAGGTACCAATGATCGCACAGAAAGTTGAAGGGCGGCGTTAAAAACTTGAATAAATTCCCTACAAGATCCTGTCATCATTTTTTGAAAAAAAAATTTTTTTTTATTTTTAACATCCATTAGAAGAAAGTACAAAAAAATGACTTTTTTTGGTTTTTTAGTAAATCAACCGCTACTCTGCATATATCGATAAAAAAAATAATGTTGCCAGGGACTTTTTTAGCTTAATGTACCCCCAAGACCCCTGTAAATTTTTGAATTGATCTATCGTACCGTTTTTTGGGAATCATCGATCAACGTTTAGCTAAACAATTGAAGGAGCAAGTTTTGTTCCTTTAATTGTGTAATCATAATCAATTGAAGGCTGATATCTCTGCGACAAATCGACCTACGAGGTTAAAAAAAAAACCAAATTGAAGCTGAATAAATTTGCTAAACGATGTATGCATTCGTTTAGTTGAAAGAATTTTTCCGCGGTCCGTGGGCTCTTCGAAAAAAAAAAAAAATTTAGAAATTTTTTGGCTCGCGGTATTTCTCATGTTTGCGCAATAATCGGAGCTTTTAAAAAATTTTGAAAAAATACACCTAAACTAGAGGTTTCAAGCTATAAAATCCTTTTTTTAAATTTTCGATACGATTTTTTTTCACCAAGTTACAGCCTTCCAAAAATCACTAAAAAATTTATAAAATTTTTCTGCTCCTTTAATTTTTTGCATTAGTATATATATTAGGGTGGTCCTTATTTTGGACATTTTCGAACTGTTATGCTCCCAGAGGCTTATGTGGTTCGAAATAAATAAAAAAAAATATCCTCAAAGTTTCAGGTCTCTATCTCAATTTTAACCCGTGCCGCACAGCGATGTAAGTTTCCCATTTAAATAACACGGGGTTTTTGGCATTGAACGATTGAATTTTTATTCCGGCTAAAGTAATTGTTCGAAAAATTTGAAACTCTGTAGACTTTATCCTCATATTAGCAGCTACTCCTCAGAATTTTTACAGATTTTCAGCTACTATAATTTTGGGGGTACAGCATGATGAAAAGAAACAAAAAAAAAATTTTTTTATTTCTATCTAAAATTTTTATTAAAAAACATATCAAATCACCCTGCATCCTTTTCATAAGTTCTTCCTTTTTTTCATTCTCACACCCAAGTGGGTGAACGGCATATCTTTGTTGCACTAATACAGTAATCAGGAGCATTTTTTTTCAATTACAACAGAAAAAATTCCCTTAAAGTTTAAGCTCTTAATTCTAACGGGAAGAGTTACCGCAAAATTTTTTTTGTGATTTTTTCAAGAAATATTTTTGTTTATGTTATTTGACAATGTGTCTTTTTCAAAAATACATAATGCATTCAATTGATATCTGAGATCGGTATATCAATGCCACTAATCATATTATGTCTCAGTTTAACAGTTGATAAATATTATCAATAAATTAAATTTCTTTCAATATTTGCTTAAATAAGTTGGTCACCTTCAAGTTTATTATTTGTTTTAAGCAATAAATAATAAACAAAAGGTGGATAGTTTTGTGCATTATAATATCAAAATAATTATTTGTTTACAATTTCCTAACTATAATGAATTATTAATAAAATAGATTTCTTTTATAAATAAATATAATAAACTTAAAAAATCACAAAAACAAAATTTGCGACACGTGGTTCTGTTGGAATTAAGAGCTCAAACTTTAAGGGAATTTTTTTCTGCCGTCATTGAAACCGTTTGTGAGGTAATCGTAATAAATTTAAAAAATCCTTTTAACGAACACTTTACTGCACACTAATGCAAAGTTCCTGATTACTGTATTAGTGCAACAAAGATATACCGTTCACCCACTTAGGTGTGAGAATGAAAAAAAGTAAGAACTTCTGATAAGGATGCAGACTGATTTGATATGTTATTTGAAAAAAATTTTAGCTAAAAATAAAAAAAATAATTTTTTTCTTTTTTTTCATCATGCTGGACCCCCAAAATTATAGTAGCTGAAAATCTGTAAAAATTCTGAGGAGTAGCTGCTAATATGAGGATAAAGTCTACAGAGTTTCAAATTTTTCGAACAATTACTTTAGCCGGAATAAAAATTTAATCGTTCAATGCCAAAAACCCCGTGTTATTTAAATGGGAAACTTACATCGCTGTGCGGCACGGGTTAAAATTGAGATAGAGACCTGAAACTTTGAGGATATTTTTTTTTATTTATTTCGAACCACATAAGCCTCTGGGAGCATAAAAATTCAAAAATGTCCAAAATAAGGACCACCCTAATATATATATATATATATATATATATATATATATATATATATATATATACACTCGGACATCATTCTGAAAATAGTTAGAATAGCTTCCTAGGACCTCAAAACGTCAACATCTGATGAAAACTCGACTTTCGAAAATCGGGGTGAAAACAATAACTTCCCAATTTTTCGAAAATCGTCGATTCTCTTAGCGGGAAGTTAAAAAAGAAAAGTGATTTTTGGACGTTCATCGAATCCTGGCATACGGCTTGATAGTCAAACAAAATTAAAAATTATAAAATAAATAATAATAATTTTATGATATTCTCAAATAAAGTTTAACTAATAAAATTAAAAAAATTAAAATTATATGAATTATTACAGGCTCAGTGCTTTGGAGTTATCAGATTTGAATCTTTCACGTTTTTCGAAGTCACTTATTATAAGTTTAAAATTATTTATTATATTTTTCTTAATAACATAATAATAACCATAATTTTTGTTATTATTATTATTTATACTTATATATTACAACACGAACTTATTCATGATTATGAGCACGTGGTGGCAATGCTTCCAGTTCTCGAGGTTATACTTTATTCAGATATTTATTTGTACATGTGATGATTTATAGAGATTTTCCAAAACAGCCGATTTTTTATAGATATTTTATTTGTAGAGATTTTCATTTTTATATATTTTTTTTAAGTAGATGTTTAGATATGCAAATGTTTCTTTGTAGGAATTTTTTTTTTTATTGTAATTTTTTTTTAGTGATTTATAAATCTAGAGATTTTTTTTATAGAGTCTTTTTTTTATTCACTTATTTTACAATACATATTTATAATTTTACATTTAATTAATATAGATATATTTTTAAATATTGTATTTTTTTTTTACAATTTTTTTTTTTTATAGATAATATTTGTATAAAAAAGTGATACATATTTTCCTTTAGAGAAGTTTTTTTTTTCCCGATGTTATGCTACCGCGCAAGAATTAATGACCGATATTGTATGTAGGTATTATATGTTATGTATAGTTTAGATAGAGTTCGATAGGTCGATTATTAATTGTTTGATAGCTGAATATTTAAAAATATATTTTTTTTTGTCGCAATTTTAGAAATTTTTTATTGATATTGATGACATTTTTAACTAAATGTTTGATGACTTTTCTTAAATAATATAACAAATTACTTAATGAATTATTATTTATTGGCTCCTTAAATAATAAAATTTATCAACGCCGCGCCGCAATCATGCAATTAATTTATTATTATTTATTTAAAAAATCTTTAAAATAATTACATTTTTATTTAGTATAAAAAATGATCATATATATTTTCTAGCTTTTTTATTTTTGCTCAGAATATAATAAAAATATTTCTAACAATTAATCCTATGATTTGTAAACTTACAAAAAATATATTATAATTGTTCATGGAATTGTATCAGGAATTTAGACGATTTTCTTGACGTTACCATTTGTTCAAAGATTTTTATAAATCTCTGGCATGCAGTCTCCATGTATACTACATATGTATACAAAAAACTGTACACATATAAAGTGGTCCCAGTAAGAGAATGCACCTCGGAAATTGCCCCCACCACCGACCATTTATGAATTGCGCATGCGCACAGAAGAGTGGGAGAACATTTAACACATGAAACACCCAGAGTGGGAGTAAAAACCGACGACACCCGAGGTGCATTCTCTTGTTGGGATGACAATACATGTACCATCATGGAGAATAGACGAACAAAAAAAAAAACAGAACAGAGTCCATATTCTCCATGAACACACATCTATACGACAAGCGCAGACGTGTTGATTTGTGATATGCTATAAAAATAACCTCCAAAATAGATGATATTTTAAAAAAATAATTAAAAATAAATAATACGTAATTTAAATGCTGGTTTAATTAATCATTAAATAATAAATAAATATTTATTAATGAATAATGGCTACCGCAGTGCCTTCACGTTTTGCAGTACTTGCTATTGATGATGACGATTGTAAACCAAAAAAAAATAAAAAAATCTCAACTAATAATATTAGTAACAATGATAAAAATCTTACTAACAAACAATTAAAAAATAAAAATAATAAAAGTAATCTACAAGTACAAAAAACTTCAGCACAGCCTAAAAAAGATGATAAAAAAAAATCAAAGGTAATTTTTTATTTTTTAATATTAAAATTTCTTATATTATTTATTCATTTATTTTTTTTAGCCAAACAAAAAGAAAAAATCTGAAAAAGAAAGCCAGCAATGGGAACAATGGAAAGAAAAAGATTCAATGGTAATTTTATAAATAATTTTTTTTATTTATAATTAAATTAATTAATTATATTTTAGTCTGTTGAAGAGGCATATAAACAACAGCTACACGAAGCATTATTTTTATCAAAGTTAGCTTACGAAGAACAGAAAGAAAATAATTTGAAAAAAAGTCCTGATAATTCAGGTAAAAAATCAACCGGGTCAAGTAAAATAAAAAAAGCTGCTACTATGTCATTGGATGAGTTTAATAATTTAACTGCTAGTAATGATGTTATTGATGAATCAAATTCTCAAGATAAAACTAAAGGTAATTTATTATTGTCATTTAATTAAATGATAGTTTGATTTTTAACAACAAATCTGTTAATTATAGAGTCTGATGTTGAATTTTTTGATCGCATTGACAAAGAAACGAAACAAGAATTAATTAACAACAAACAACGGGATATTTTAAAGTCTCGTTTAAATAAACTTGATGATGATATATCATTGGCGCAATTGAAAGTTGAAGTTGAGAAACGCGATACCGAGATATCAGAATTGAAATCAATAATTGATAAGCTTAAACTTGAATTATCTCAAGTAAAAGAAAGAAATAAGAAACTATGTGGTATATTAGCTGTTGGTGAAAGTAAGTTATTTATTTTTTTATTTAATGCACACTATTAATTGTTTTTCATATACATTAGGGTTGTGTGAATCATGCTCAAATCGAATCAAATATAATTATTCGATTCGAAATTTGAAGCATCTAATTCGAGAGTTTTCAAATTATTTGTAACTTTTCAAACTACTCGAGTTGAATCAAAAAAATTCTGATCAGCTTTTAAATATTTAATTTTTATTTAATGGAGAGCTTAGTTTTTAAAGAAACCAAATATAATTTTTTTGTAGATTCATGTCTGAGCTCTTTATTTACCTCTGATAAAAATTTGAATTATTGAATATTACAATTTCAATTCGTTCAAAAGAAAATTTTCAAATAATTCGAGAATTTACGAATAATTCATAAGTTCGAACTATTCGCACACCCTTAATATATATGTATATTTTTTTGATTTCCAGTGAAAGACAAGGCTTCAGTAATAGCAGAAGTATCCAAATTACAAGAAATAAGAGATGAATTAACATCTGAAGTAACATTGTTGCATGCACAATTGGAACAAGAACGTTCTAAAACACGTGCGTCAAGCACTGATTTAAAAAATACTAAAAATAAAAAAAAAACAACCAATGATACTGCCTAAACTAAATAATTATTTAATTACCATACCAGTTTTAATGAAAAGTATAATCTTTTTCATTTAAAAATAAAATTTTTTTTTACTCAGAAAAAAAAATATATAAGGTATTACACATTTATTATATTAACAGTTATCAAAACTAAAGTAGGTATGTGATTTAAGTTCTTCTTCCGTAAAGTAGTACTAATGATAAAATTATTTAATAAAAGATACAAAACTACGACTGATTAATAATTATGATTAAATAATATGCTATTAATTAGATATTTAACTCATTAATTATTTAGTGCATTAATACTAAATTTATAAAAATAATACATCATGAACAAATATAAATATTGTATATGATACTGTAGAAGAGTTTAAAAAATATAAAAAATTATATTCCTTTCTATGTATTTAACTTGATAATATTTTGTAATAAAGTTTAAATATGTAAAATGAGTATATATTCTCTAATTTTATTTTAAATTAAGATCTAAACACAAACCCGTCATCGCCTCTGCATTTTATTATAAACCACCCCCTATACCTATCGATATTTTTATTAAACTTTTTTCTGTCTACACAAGAGGGTATACAATTATTGATTTGAGATTTTTCAATCATCAATAATTAATTATATTAGTTAATTAATTACAAAAAATCGAATACTTAGTAATAAATGTCAAGTATTAACAAATTTTTATATTGGGTAGAGACAATAAAAAAGAATAAATAATTTTTTTTTCATTAGACGTAAAAAAATCCCTTTGAAAATTTTTATGAAAGCACACGTCACTTTTTACACGTTAATCCTCATCCGGATTACACATACACAAGCCTCATTCATTTTTATATAGTTAAAAAAAAAATTATTTTTTTTCCTTTCTTCATTCTATTTTTATTTTATTTTCAATATTTTTTTTAAAATTTTTTTTTGATGGCTTTATTTAGTTTTTATTTTTTTTAAATTCGAATTACACGATTCGCAAACTTTTTTTTATTGTCAAACGAGTAATCTAAAAAAAACCCGTTCAATACACTTTTTTTAACTTTGTGTCACTCAATATTTTTTCTACCCCAAAATTTTTTATTAAATTTTTTCAATAAAAATTTTTAATTACAATTAAATGAAACTTGATTTTTTTATGATAAGCAGATGTAGTTAAAGATCAATAAATACTAAAAAATTTGTTTGATTTTAAATTGAAAGTAAATTTTATTTGAGCGAACATTTAAATCAACGATGACAGCGAGTCTTGACCAATAAAAGGGGCATTAGCATTAAGTGGCTGGCTTGCCTACTCGGCCAAAGTCTTATTTTTATTAAAAGAGCTGAAAGAGGGTGAAATCGGAGTAAAGGCTGGTTAGAAAAAGATTTAAACTAACTATTTTAATTTTTTTTAAAATAAAACCTAATAATTAAAAATAATTAACTTATTTATCTAAAAATACTATTTTTAATTGTTGATTTAAAAACTTTAAATACGCTAAGTGTGCTGTTGGCAAGAAAAAAAAACAAAGTTAAATAAAGACAAGTGAGAATAGTATAAAAAAAAAAAAAAGAGAGAGAGAGAGAGAGAGAGAAATTATAGAAGAGGGGGATGAAAAGCCTGAGGGCGGATTTTAGAACACGAAGAGGGTGAACAGGGATTCATTATCTGACAGTAGTCTATTGTCATTTCTGCGGGTTGAGATTTAGCCAGATCCATCACTTGGTTCTCCAATTTTAAAATAATACTTGGTGAGTATTATTTAAAATTATTCTACCCTTTATTTTTTACCCAAAAAATTTTAATATTAATATTTACTACACGACAATACTCTCAATTTAATTTTTTTTATTAAATAATCATTTCATAAAATTAATTATATTTACAATTCTCGCAATTGCGTAAACAACCACCAACAATTAACAATAATATTTGGAAATAAAAAATAAAAAAAAAAAATCTGAAAAACGGTTGACCCTGCAAGACAGCTGCAAAACTTCCCGCTGTTTTCGAGCTCAGGGAGCTCGAAATTATTATTGTTTGTAAATTTTTGAGCTCTTTAAGCTCAAAAAATTGTTAGACCGACAAAACATAAACATTTCACTGGAAACAAAATAATTTTTGTCGGACGATATCTTTGAAACGAATCAACAGATTCGAGCGTTCGTCGTGGTAATCGAAAGAGCTCACCGAGACTTAGAACTGAGTACATTTTGAGGCGAATCTGGCAAGTGGTTTATGAATTATACGCTAAACACTTAAGATAATTTTTTAAATTTTTATTTAATTTTTTAATTAATTTTTATTTTTCGTACAACTTGATTTCAAGTCTTTGTGAGCCTTTTCGATTGCCGCCAAGAACGTTCAAATCCGAAATTCCGGCGTCCATCCGAAAATAGTCAAAATAGCTTCATAGGACTTCAAAACGTCGATATCTGATAAAAACTCGATTTTCGAAAATCATACCGAAACCAATAACTTCCTTTTTTTTGAAAATTTTCAATTTTCATTGCGAGAAGTTAAAAAAAAGTAAATATTAAATACTTAATTTTAAAACTAGACAAAAGAAAGGGACGAGCTAGGATATTGGGGGCAAGGGAGTAGAAATAGGTAAAAAAAAAAGATGGGGTTTTGAGGGTGAGATTAAAATTTTAGAGATATCGATTCGCGTTGTTGAAATACTCTGTTGACAACCGGGAGAAAAGATCGTCAAAGAGCATAATAATTACTGTGCCCGCAGAAGAGAAGAGATCCTCAAACCAACCCCTTTGTTCTATAGTCACTTTGCTTGAATATACGTTCAGTGATATATATATACATAGGAACAGTCTACATGTGAATATCATGATTAGAGTGAGAGCAAAATCAAGTTAGTGCTATCTCTTTCATCACTGATATCACATCATCACATATGCACACACACATTTATGCAATCTATGTTTGTATATATATATATATATATATATATATATATATATATATATATATATATATATATATATATAGGGACTAAGAGAAAGTCAAAGCATTCAGTATAATATAGGTACCATTATGTAATTGATCTGGGGACTCGATGTTGTATGTATGATATATTGATGATTTTGTGTTAAATATATATTAATGTGTAGTACACATATTTTTTTTTATGATAAATATTGACAGTTCATATAGATTCGTCATTTTAATTTATTTCCCTGGTGTATTAACTTTAATTTTATTTGATGAAATTCCATTTTTTTTTCATTTTTTTTTTTTTAAGTGGGTGTCGTAAGTACTATTGGGAATTATTGGTACTTGTTTAATAAAAAGTTAAGAATCTACTTTATTATTAAATAAAATAATGAAAATTAATAAAAAATAAGTCTTGGGAAAGTTCATTCAAGCGGAAATAATAATAAATCATTTTTTATATGAAAAATAACAAAAAATTTAGTTATAGTAACACAATTAAATGTGAATTAGCATTAGCTTTGTCAAAATGCCGGTAGATATTTAATCAAAGTTGTTTGGCGACCTTCTGTCTCACCCGCTCGTCTTATAAACCAGCGAGAGACAGTTGCGAAACTTTAGGGATAACTTACAGAGCCTGTTTAATTGTGCCGGATGCCGGATGTCATATATTTTAGTTCGGAAACAAATTACATTTAACTATACTTATATACATATACATACATATAGTAATTAATTTTTTATTTTAATTATTATTTATTTTTATTGATGGTATATCGTTTATAATTCAAACTTTTAGCTTTAGAGATATATAACAACTGATAAACGTATTCGTGTCAAAAGGTAACTGAGATCAAGACCCGTGTTATCCTTTGACCTCTTGCCCGTCGTCTCAAACTTAGTTCGATGCTCTTGTAGACCCCAAAACCAGACGACGAAGCCCGATAACATAAACAGATATTCTAAAGCTCTGCTATATTTTATTCTAAAAATATTTTTATTTAATTTCATTATTTGACAAAAATTTTTACTTTAATTTACTTTACTTAATGAATTATAATTTTCTTCATTAATAAAACTTTAAAAAAATTGTATTTAAATTGTAAAAAAAAAACTCGAAAATAATAATAAAAATAAATAAAGTTTTATGGCTGAAAATTGAAAATTAATTATATTTTTTAAGGATGTTACCTTAAATTTTAAATGACCTAGTTTCATAAAAAAGTACCTGAGATGACTAGTGTAACGTAGTAATAAATATATACAAAATAAATAACATATGGAATATGAAAATAATGAAATACACCCGGAAGTTTTGATGATTGTCTGGCTCTGATGTCTGATGTTGGTGTGTAGACGCGATAACACGAGTAAAGGAGATAGACAAACTCACCCCCGTTCCCTCTCTATTAAAACCTACCTCATCCACATCATCCACCTCATCCCTGTCGACTCACGGTGTGCAAAACCCCGTCAACCGAATGAGGGACACAAGAACGGGACTGCTGCGGGGGGTTGGGGTATTGGGGGAGAGGAGTATAGTTGATGGTAAAAGGGAGAATAGAAGTGAGGTGGAGAAGAGAAGAGAAGAGTCGCATCGGATCGCAAACAAAAGACGAACTAGCGCGCGCCACTCATCGTTCGAGCTCGATGCGACAGCGAGTGACGTTCTCCCTTCCATTACTCGGGACATCCAACCCATCCAACCCCTAACTACAACCAACTACGACGCCTACGCGTTAACTCATACCCCTTTAAATTCCCCTTCTATATCTGCATTCTCTTCTCTATATTCTCTACCTCTTTATCCTTCTCATCCTCCTGTTTTACCCTCAGATTTTCCCCTCTTTACTCATCTACACTTGTCCTCACTATCATTTCTATCACTCAAGCTTTATATCTCTCTCTCCCTCTTCTATTTTTTAAAACTATAACTTTTACTCCATATTGTATTTAAGTTTTTTCTTCTGTCTGTTATTAATTTTTTAATTTAATTCTATTCTACTTAGTTTATTTTATAAAATTTTTTACAAGTTTTTTAAAACTATATTTGGAATACTAGCAGTAAAAAAGTGAAATAAATTAAATCCCAAAATCAATGGTGACCCAAAAATTATAAAATTCATTTTATGAAGCTCCCTCATTTTAATACTATTCTATTCTCAGTTTTATTCCAACTCACTTGCTCATTTACTCATTCACTTACACATCTTATCGCTTATCTTTTTTGGAGGAATTCAAATACTAACAGTTTGAAATACTTGGCATCCTTGTTTTTCCTTTCCACAAATACCTTATACTTTAACAGCAGCGTTGATATCAAGGTATAGTATACACTCTACACTCTCTATCTGTTGTTATCACCGGTTATTTGCATCTCTCGGTTGCCTTACTATAAAATGGGAGATTGAAGGTACCCCACAGAGGGTGAGGCTAAAAGTAAAAGAGAGAATGAGGGACAAGAAAGACAAGAAATACAGTATAGTACTGTAGAGAGAAATAGTTGTGAGCTTCCTGGGGGATACTACACTTCTACGATCCAAGTACCGACAAAAGAGTTCGCGGGTATAGAGAGGGTAAAAAAAAACAACAAAAAACCCTCCCAACAGCTTTCCTTAGAACCTTTATGGACTTGAGAAAGAAGTGTTTTGTCTTTTTTTCATACTGTTTTTTTATTATTATTGTTATTGTCTGCTAGAAAGTTTTTAGTTTTTTAGGTTTCCGAGTGTATTTTTCTACAATTTTATGTTTATGTTTAGTTATTGTTTTACTAAATTATATTATTATTCGTTTATATTCTTTTTATTAAAAGTATTCTTATTTTATAGTTAAATTGTTTATTTTGATAAAAATGTTTAATTTTTTATTTTTTCAGAATAAAAAAAAAAAATAAAAATCAATTCATTGGTAAAAATGAAATTATTATATAAATGTGACAAGTCAAATTGACATTTTCACCAGCAGATTTAACCAAAGTGTGACGTCTTAAAAAAAAAAAAAAAAAAAAAAAAAAAGAAAGTAGAATAAAAAAATAATTTACATAAGCTCGACTGACTTAGTGGTAGTCCCGTGAGGGGGTAGTAAATTGTAGGAAGGGACAAGTATAAAATGTGGTGACGAATCGTCGGTGTTTAAAATTCCCGTGTGACTTTCCGGTGACGACGACAGTAACGGAGGGAGACGAGCAGGTCGTTGAAAATGTTGCAAATATAATATATATACATAGTGTTGAGTCCAACAGTGTCGATCGTACGTTTCACTTGGCAGTACAGTGGATAAAGAGATTGGAAGAAAAGAGATGAAAATAAATAAAACGTGTGTGTATATATATGAACAAACTCAACACTGATTTGATGTTAGTAAGCGTTAAAGCTAGAGCTGGAACTGGAGCTAGATATAGAGTTGTAGATGGAGATGGAGCAGTAGGAATGGAAGTGAAGCTGAATACGAAGTAAAGGGGAAAAATAGGAATGAGATGGTTTTGAGAGTCGACAGATTGCCGCGGGGACAAATAAGAGTGTATCCAGTCATCAAAACCGGTGATGCGAAATTTTCGCGTAAATTGTTTTCTACTCTTTTATCACCTTTTTTATTTTATTTATCATTTTTTTTTCTATTCTTTTTTACTGCACTAAAATTATGAATATAATTTTTTTATTTGTAACATTACGATGAAAAATTAGCAATAAATTTTTTTTATTTTTTGAAAAATAAAAATCAAACTCAAGTTTTTGGTTTATCTTTACTGATCTATATTGTTGATACTCATTCTAGAGATAATTTTATTCTTTCATGAAAAGTATAGCTTGTTGATAAATTTATAAATTATAACTAAAATAGTGACGTTAAATCACTCATAAAAAAAAAAAAAAAACCATATTTATTAACATTATAACTGTATATCTATATTCAATGTCTTACTTTATCGTCAGTATGGAAATCTTTATATCAAATATAAAATACAAAATAGAATATAATATAACATCAAATCACACCCTTTGAAGATATGATTTACATAATATCCGTCCCATGTGCTTACCAACCACGTGTGAACGATCTAACTAGAAATTTTTTCCAACCCCCCACAATATTTCCTCAACAAAAAATTTATTTAACGATATTGTTTCACATTTATTTTAATAAAATAATAATAATAATAATAATAATAATAATAATAATAATAATAATAATAATAATAATAATAATAATAATAATAATAATAATAATAATTTTTTTATTAAAAAATAAAAAAATACAACATACGGTATGTTGCATACCTCTCCCCCAATTTCAGTGATCCTTGAAATGATTCTAGGGTTCTCAAGTACTTGCAATAATAGCTCAGAAAACATTCATACATATATCCTTTCTATTATTTCCCCCTACTTCAATCTATATCTCAAAAATGCATTGAAAACTCACCCCCGTCCTTTTCTAACTTGTCTCGAACAAGCCTTATCCCCCTTCCACAATCAGGAATCAAGATAAAAAAATAAAAAAAAAGTAAACGTAGAATTCTTTCCCGCCCACTCGCGACAAAATGTGGCATTCAACAGGGGTTTGCGTCTGTAAACGAGTACCAAGGCTTTACAGAGCTTTTGAAAGTGCGGATACAGAAGTGTGGGAGGGGGGAGTGAGTATAGATAGGGGAAAAACCCGCTTCAACACTGTGCAAGAGAAGGGAAATGATGCGCAGATTGGCCGGATCATCTCAAAACCACTGCCACCCCCCTGAAATACTCCTCGTGTCCCCTTTCGGCCCTAACCCCCGAGTCCCTAGCCTCTAGCGGCAATACAACCCCTAAAATTTATCCCTCTCGCGCCTTTCCCACTACTATGACAATTCCTTTAGCATCTTTCTGTCATTGTCATTTGCAAGCTTCTCACTTGCATATTTTAGCGTAGGGACAAATATATGAGAGGAAAAGAGATAGAGTAGATTTGTCACCCCCAGAGACTTGATTGTACCCACACTCTGGTATGTAACAGACCACACAAAACTCAACTACGATTATTATCTCATTTGCCGGCGTGAGATACACACGTGCTGACTCTTTTTCTTAAAAAATACATATTTTTAGTATTATTATTTGTTTATAGTGACACTTTTATGTTGGTGATTTATTTTTTTAAATTCCAAGGTGCTTGAGGTGGATTTATTTATTTAGTTTTTTTTTTTCATTTTCGAGACATAGGTGAGTACAAATTATTTTTTAGAGATGATTCGAGTTCAAAAGGATTATTTAATTTTAAATTATAATTTAGAAGCTAAGAGATTCAGAGAACAAAATCAATAAAAATATAATTTTGTAGATAATTTTAGGGGCTAAAAACTTTGTATAAGTAGAAACTTTTCAGGGATGCATAATTTTAGACTTGTAAGTGTTAGAAAGTAATATAAAATAACTTTTTTTTAATTTTTTGAATTCGTGAAGTGTAATTATTATTGATCTTTTAATTGAAAATTAAAGTAAACAAATTTTAATAGTCCTCATAATTTTTCAGTACACAATAATTGGATTTTTATTAGTTTTTAGTTCAATTTGATGTATAGAAAGAATATAAAAAGTTTCTAATCTTTTTGTAATAAATTTAACGGGACACTAATTTAAAAAGTAGAAAAATTATTGTTGGATTAATAGCTTAAAAATGAATAAACAATAGAAAAGTTTTAAAACATAAATATACTATTTAGTAAGAAATTTAAATAATTTTACTGTAAATAAAAATTATTTTAAGTAGAAAGCTCCGCGTACGGTCAGCCAAAAATTATTTTTAAGTAGCGACAGTCTTAAATAGTTAGATATTTTTTTCTTCAGTTTATCAAGTAGAAAATATTAAAATCTTTTTTGAACTTAAAATAACAAAAAAACAATAGTTTTTTTCTTTTTTAAAATAAACACAAATTTTAAAAATAAAATTTATAAAAAAAAAAAAGTAAATAATTTTATTAAAATAAATGAATATATTTTTGAGGATGAAAATGCCGGAAAGTAAATGCAAATATCGTGGGGGATGAGAAATTGAAACAATCCGCCAATTAGAATCGTCGACGTGACGGGATTATGCAGATTTCTTGTTACCGTACTTGAGTGAAACGGCATCAGCATCAGTAGTCTCTTCAGTTATCCTACTCTATACAGTAAAATACGGTACTACTGTACGGAAGACCGTGAAATGTTCAAGTAAAGAGAGAAAGAGAAAGATGACAAACTGGCAGTTGGCTGGCACTTTCGACTCAACTTAATTCAATCTCAGAGTTGTCTTATGAATCATAAACTATACCAGAATTCTCTTCATATTTTCAAACTTCTATCACTTTTATTCATTTTTTTTTTTGTTTTTTTCTTTCGCTTTTCTCGTCTTTACTATTCGCGCTTGAAAATTAAAATAATTGTTAATTTATATAAACTAAATATTTTAAACTCTGACTTAATTGAAGAAATTTTTTTTCCTTTTAATTAATAATAATAATAACTGATTAAACAGTAGCCCTGACATATTTATCAGTTGTCAGAGTAAAACTGACAGCAGTCCATTTCCCGTTCATCTAGTTTGTGTCTGTTAGGTTGTGATGGTACTACTTGTACTAGTCTATACTCTAGCAATACTCTACCACTGTTGCAACAACTGTCTGTGCTGTGAACATAATATCTCCCTGACGGAACAACGTGGACGGCGTTTGTTTGGAGAAAACAATGGTACCCGAAACAATGCCCATGTACTTGTCTCTTTCTACTCTCTTCTTGATATCATCCACCTCCTACAATCCTCCTACTGCACCCCCTTATATAGATCTATCTCTCATACTCACTTTTACATCAATAAGACCGTCATTTTCAAGAGCCTTTATTTTATTTTATTACTGTTTTTTTTTCACTACTAAAAATTTAATAATTTTTTTTTTTCATTAAATTAATTTCAAACATGTATTTAACATACGGCATAATTAATTAATCAATTCGTATTATCAAGACACATAGACATGTAAAATACTTAATTATCCTCAGAGATCCTTAGAAATGACTTCAGTGGGTTGGAATAGTTGTCTAGACTTTAAAATGATGATGGTGGTAGTGGTGGTTGTAGTAGTAGTAGTAGTTGGCATACTGTCTTATGGTCCGTCGTTCAAATATACTCAAGATCCTATTCAATTAATTCTGATGAACAATAGAATTCAGAAATCCTCTCAATTGTCTGAGTGCTTAACAGCATCTTATTATACTAAGACATATATATATACTGTATATATATATTTATTTAATGGTAATAAAAAGAAAAATATATTTTTTTTTTATAGGTCATCACAATGACAACAACGACCGGTGATCCATCAAGTTTAAAAACCCCACCAACCCTTTCTGGAGGTGATTTAGTATCACGTTTATTAGCTGCAACGCCGCCATACCTATACAATGTACCCCTGACACCACACAGTTTTTTCTTCAGCGAAATGTTACGTTCTTTTGTCCAAGCTAAATCATCTTCATCATCTGACTCTTCAGTAGTACCTTCATCCTCGATACCTGCGATAGCCGTTAATTCGAGCTCAAATCTAAACGGACGTCGACGTAAACGATCCTGGCGAGACGCTCGGGAACGTCCGCTAGAGTTAACTACCAAAGACAAAACTAATAATATTATAAATGACACAAAATATTTTCATAGAGATTTGTCTATTGAAAATCGTTACAAGTCGACCGCTTCGACAAATTTAAATACCAGTGTTCCAACTACAGATTTCAATAATGATAATGATAATAAAAATAAAAATACACAAAATTATGATACAATAGATAAAAATCCATTGGGAGGATCAGAAGCAGAAGCAGGAGCTAGTGCTGGAGGATACGACCCACTTAAACCGGTTGATGAAAATCATACAGATTTTTTAAAAAATCATCGTCATTTTTTTGACGATCCTTCACGATTGTTTAATAATAATAATAATAATAGTATTAATAATAATAATAATAATAATAATAATAATAATAATAATAATAATAATAATAATGAAGGACAAGGACAAGGACAAAATTCTTTGTCTGAAGAAAATCGCAAAACTGATTCAGTTCCGATGAATGGAATGGGGTTTATAGGAGAAAAAAATAATAAATTAGATTTTAATCCACGTAATTTGTTGCGAGACGATTTAAAAAATTCAAATTACGGATTACCAGCCCAACCAACTACCGATTTTACTCCATCACCATTTTGGTATCCTCCATATCCGATTCCTCCGCAATCTTATCCAGGAATAGATCCACTACATTTTTTTATTGATTTGCGTGTATCAGGACATATTTGGGACCGAAAGATGAATAATGAAAGACAGTTACCCTTTAAAAGCAAACATTGTTCAGCATTTAGTGTACCCCAGACAGTTAAGGAATACAATAATAGTAGGCCGCTTAATTTGACACGCGATGAAGTTGTAGTTGGATCTTGCAAAAATAAAGAAGAAAATTTAAGAGGCACACATTTTATTCTCAAAAATTTAAGCAAAACTTACAGGGATATTGAAAATAAAGGTTTGGTGGTGGAGAAGATTGAAGAAAAAATTGATGAAAGTGAGTTTAAAAAAATATAAAATATAAAAAAAACAAATCTGGGCATCGGTTGGCTCGAAAATACTTTTGGATGCCATTGTTTTCTTATGATCATAAGCTTTTCAAACTCAAACACATTATGGTACATTATATCATGATTTACCCGGGGAAAATGACATAAAATGTTATTTTTTCAACTCTTCGTCGTCGATATCTTTTAAACTAATTCACGGATTTTGATGTTCAATGTAACAATCAGCGCATTTTATTGAGTTTTCGAGCTAATTAAATTTTGGAAATGATTAGTGCAGTCGTTTTAAAGATATTCGCGAAAAACATTTTTTACTATTTTTTTCTTTAACGATATCTCTCAAACAAATTAACCGATTGAAGCGGCCCAGGTAGCAATCGACGCGTTTTATGGAGTTCTAGCGCTGATTAGATTTTGGAATTATTTTATCTGGTCGTTTTTGATAAATTTCAAAGAAATTAAAAAAATTTTTTTTTTTTTTAATTCTTTTGACAACAGTGTCTCTTAAACGAATGAACTGGTTTTGATGATTGAGGTGGCATTAGACACGGTTTATAAAGTTTTTAAGTTGATTAGATTTTGGAATCAATACATCGAGCACATAACAAGTTATCCAAAAAAAACATTTTAGAAAAAATTTTATTTTTGGAATCTCTAAACGCACCCTAACGATCAAGCTCAATTTTTCTCAGCTTGTAAGAATTAATAAGCCGCATCGAATGCCACCTTGAAGATCTAAATCGGTTCATCCGTTCAAAAGTTACTGAATATTTACATACGTACGTCCACACATACAGACACTTGGACATCATCTTAAAAATAGTTAGAATAGCTCCCTAGAACGTCGAAACGTCAAGATTTGTAAGAAATTCGGTTTTCGAAAATCGGACCGAAACCAATAATTTCCTTTTTTTTTTTAATTTTAAATTTTCTTAACGGGAAGTTGAAAAAATTATGTTTTTTTTTTATGGAATACTTTTTTGCATAGAAATTTTTATTTATATATTTTTTCAAGTTAATATTAAATTTTGTTCTAAATTTTTCTAGCCGTCGGCAGTTCTTCACAACAAGACAGAGCATCACCGTCAAGTATAAAAGAAGATAAAGAGGTGATTGCCACTACAACTTGTTCTACGTCAAATAAAAAAGATATACGGGCACTTATTGGTTTAGAACTTGTTGTTGATTATGTAAAAGAACCTAAAGAAGAACCTGACGCACTATCACCCCATAACGAATAAATTTTTAAATTTCAAATCGAATTAAATAAACTTAAAATTTACCATAAAAATCCAATTATTAACAATCAAATAATTAATAAGTAAGTCTTTCAAATTAAATGTGCAATTATTTTTAAAAATTTATAAATAATTTAAATTAATTTTTAATTATTTTTTTGTGATATGTAAATAAATAAATTAAATTAAATTGTTTATTATTAATGTGCAATGTTTTAATATAAATACCTGTATAATTAAATTATAATATAAATAAAGATAATTTAATTTAAAACTTAAATTTCAGAAGTAAAAGAAAATTTATTTTTTAATTTTATCTCCCATAAATTAACCACCAAGAAAATTCCATTTTGTAAATTACAATTAATATAAAATTTTACTTATACGTACCATATAATTCACAATATGTATTCTATTCTAAAGTAATAATTAATAATCAAATGAATAAAAGAATAAAATCGGATTCAAGGTTTTAACTGGCATTATTGTTATTGACAGTTACACGAAATTCTAAAATAATTTCACCTTTCTGTGAGTTATTTAATTTTATTAATTTATGATTTCGTTGGTACTGTAACGGAAGCATCGCTGGCTCGTAAAGTATTCTTTTTGATGATGATGATGATAATAATGGCATTGGTACTTGTGTTAATTTATAGTAAACTGTTGGGTTTTCTAGCTCTCGAGTTATTTCTGGATATTCTGGTAAGTAAACCTAAACAAAAATTTATTATCAGACATAATACTTTGAGGTTTATTTTTACTTGACAATTTTTTACGCTAAAATTTATGTTTGATAAAGGTTTCCGGATTAAGTTCTAATTTTAGTATATATATATATATATATACATATATTTTTTTTTCTTCATAATCTATGGACTTTATTTTATATGAAAAATGTTTCATTGATTTTTATCCTAGATTATCCTAAATTATTTTTGTTGCAAATGTTACGTTGTCACAGTAATACTGAACTGTAGAATAAATAGCAATAATATATTTTCAACGTAAAAAGTCCATTAAATAATAAAAAGTTAAATATTTAAAAACTACAAAATAAAATTTAACAATCACAAACATCATTCAAACATTAAAATAAAAAAATTAAATTGATCGGCGAGTCATAAAAGTAATTAACAAAATAATTACCTTTTGAATTAATGGGCTAACAGTTTTATCAATTTCATCATCACCACCGAGAGAAAATGACAAGTCTAGATCCCGTGAGGATTGCTCATTATTGTTATTGAAATGATTTTCTTCTGGATAATTCGAGTGCCCGCGATTTCCGTAATTATTCTTCGGCTCGTTTAAATAAACAGAACGTGCATTTGTTATTGTTAAAAAAATCATTAAAATGAACATTATAAGAAAGTTCATTTTTTTTTTAATTACAGTTCAATTTCTACGTGACTACTGAATTTATTTTTGACATATTTTTAATCATATATATGTATGACTATAAATGTAAGTAATATTGAAACAGATGGTTATTATATTAATCGTTAGTTAATTCATTTAAATCCTATAAGAAGATTATTATATTATGTAAAATGTTTTAAATAATAATGAGAAATTATAAATTCTGATAAAACTATATGACAAATTGTATTTAAAAAAATGTTTAGAATTTTGAGAATAATCATTTATTTAAAAAAACGTATTTGTTTAAAACATTGAGATCAATTATATTTACCGTTGGGTTGTATTGCGACAGTTGTTGAATAATTCATGAAATTTGTAGCCACGGAAATCGAATCGGTCTCCTCCTCCCCCGCCTCATCCTCATTGACGCTTTACTTTATAGTTATATCAGTACAAGAGCGCGGGCATATAGATGTATGTAAATAATTTTAACTCTAAAATTCTTCACCCCTTCCCTGTTTTTTTCTAGTTATTTATTTATTGTTTCAACACCATACTCTTGTACGTTATGTACTCAATGAATATTCATTTAAAGACCGATGCAAACATACTCGAATATTAAGTGCTATTAATTTTTTGCCAAAGTCTACATTTTTTCTCCACCCTCTTAAATAAAAATCATGACTTTAAATATTTATCAAAATTTGATTTTTTATTTATTGGGGTAAATAAATCAAAGTCAAATTAAAATTTTTAAAAAATAATAATTTATGACGATACATTATTCAGCGCAAGAATGTCAATAAATCTTGGTGAATTAACGAGCAAGATGTTAGATGACACTGTTAGATCTTCATCTTAATCTTGCTTTTTATTTTTATTCTTATTTTTATTTATTGTCTCGATTCATCTTATCTTTTTACTCCTCCAACTTTTCCCGACAACATTCGAGATACATTTTACTCGTACTTTCCACGAGTTATGAAATATAGCCGACAACTTTTCTCATACTTGAGGCTTTTATACTCAAGATGTAAAGGTAAAAAAAAAATAATAATAATAATAAATAAAAAATCAAGACAATAAAAAATTACTTGACAAGAAAAAAAAGTTACGATTTAAGTACATGGTTTGCAATTAAAAAGATTTGTTCCATTTAATGTTTAGTAAAGGATAGAACTGATTTTGTGATCGATTACAGATTTCAATTATTCTTTTTATATAAAGGTGATTAATTAATTACTTTTATCTTTAAAACCTGGAAGAACTTGAATTATTAAAGAAACAAACAATTTAACATATTTTTTTTTGCTATTTTATTTTATTAATATTTTATTTATCAATGTATTATTATTATTATCATTATTATAATAATAAATAATAATTAATAGGTATTTTACACGAGCAAAAATCTTTCGATAACACTAGAGACTCAACAACATGACTATTTATTTTATTTTTATTATTTATTTATTGTTCTTAGATGAGCGATAATAAATAAAATTATAAGAAATTAATCATACACTTTACTAACTACAATATTGTTATTATTATAAATGGACGTACGCAAACATAATTTTAACACATTACGGTATTATAACAATACCCAACAATAATAACAATAATAATAATGACTTTTATTATTATTATCATTATGTAAAAAATTATATGTTAAAAATATTTAATTCTTTAGTTTAAATTTCGGTTGACGATCATAAAAAAATTAAAAATCAATAATACCGTAATGTAAATAAATACCTATTTATAAAAACGCGATTCAACTAAATTCTTCATTTTAAATCAATGGTAAATATGATATTTCACCACAGTCTATCTACGAGTATTTGGTGAATAACAATATGAAAAAAAAAAAAAAAAAAAAAAAACAAATAATGATTATTGTTTTCACTTGAAAGCCTCACGATTTTCCTCACGACCTTTATTATATTTTATTTATAATAATAATGATTTACTTAGTTTGGGCGATAACTTTTTTGCAAATTTCATTGGTGTACTCACTACACTTGGCGTTACCACCCAAATCACCGGTCAAAAATTTTGCTTCTTTTATGGTTTCATAAGCAGAGTGTTCAATAATACGTGCGTGATCATTAAGACCCATATATTTGAGCATCATTACTGCTGATAACAACAAGGCAGTGGGGTTTGCTTTATCCTGACCGGCAATATCAGGTGCAGTACCATGAACTGACTCAAATAAAGCGCCATTTAGTCCAATGTTGCCACTAGGTGTAAGACCTAGACCTCCTACAAGACCAGCACACATGTCGGACAAGATGTCACCGTACAAATTTGGCATCACTAGTACATCATATTGAGATGGGTCTTGTACCATATTCAGACATACGGTATCGAGATAACGTTCTTCGAATTTAATGTTGGGAAATTTCTTCGCAGCTTCTCGGCAACAACGCAAAAATAAACCATCTGACATACGCATTATATTTGCTTTGTGGACTGCTGTAACCTTTTTACGATTATTATCAGTGGCATACTGGAAGGCAAATTCAGCAACACGACGTGATGCTTCTTCAGTAATAAGTTTTATTGACTGGACAACACCATCAACTATTTCGTGTTCAATACCAGAGTATTCACCTTCTGTATTTTCACGAATGGTTACAACATCTACATTGTCATAAAGTGTTTTGTAACCTTCTAGTGACCTACAGGGTCTTACATTTGCATATAAATTAAATTCTCTGTAATTGATAAAAAAAAAAAAATTAAAAACAATTTTCAATAAATAATTAATTAATCATTTCATTGATAGTAAAATAATTTATGGACTATAAATATGAAAAATGTAGTAAATCAATTACATAATACTTTCAGTGCATAAATTATAGTAACCTTTGAATGTATAATTAAATAAAATTTTAATTTGAATATTTATTATGTAAGTGAATGAACTTAACTTACTTTCTTAATGCTAAATTAAGAGACCGATGTCCTTTACCGATAGGAGTCATCAAAGGACCTTTAAGACCAATTTTATTTTTATTAACTGAATCAATCGCAGCAGGAGGAATTCCGAATTTTCCATCTGGACCTTTTACTGGTGTAACGTCTACCGATTCCCATTCAATTGGTACCTATAATTTATAAATTAGAATAAGTACGATCAACTTAATTAGCTATTTTATTAGTTTATTATTATTAAACCCGCCATCTTGAACTTTACATCATCTCCGTTTATATATATGTATAGGTACTAATACAATTTAGATAAAATTCTACTCTGATAAAATTTATGGCAATTAATAGTACTCAAATAAAATTTAACAAAATTTTATCATAAAAGCAATAAAAATTGTTGAATTAGACTTACCTTAGCGGCATCAAATATTTTTTGTACAGCTGCTGAAATTTCAGGTCCAATTCCATCTCCCGGTATCAATGTACATTTTTTTAATCCACCACTGTATAATCTTACATTGCCGATTTTTGGTGTAATCTATTCAATTACGATTAATTAATTAATTATTCAAATAAAAAAAAAAAATTAATTTGAACAGAAATTCTAACCTGAATTTAAAATAATTTTATAATAAAGATATATATTAAATAATATATATGTATATAAATATGATTAAATAAATGAATGAGTACTTACAGCTTTACGTATCCATTGGGCTGCCATTGTTCAATTTTAAAATTAAAATTTTTAAATAAAATCTTATTGTTTTCTCAAGCAATTAATAATTTTCAAACACGAGTATATTTATTGTAATAAAAGATAAAATAACGTATGTCAGTGAGATAAAAGCAAGGATAAAACGAGAACGAGAACTATAATGATAATAAAAAGCAGACGATACTTTTTGTCTGACCCCGAAATAAAATTCGATTTTTCGGTGTGATATAATATACTTATTATTTTTTTTTTATTCCCAAGATAATTTTGCTCTCTACTTATACCCACTTACTTTCTGTTTAAAAGATATGTCTTTCCGTTGGATTAATAAATAGTTACTTTATCAATTACTGATAATAAAAAAAAAACAATCGCACGCAGTGTAAAAGACTGAGAATTTCATGCAGGCGCCATTTTTTAAATGTCAGCCGCGCAAAAAAAATTTTTTTTTTTACCAATAATTAAAATATTTGTGATTGTAAAAATATCAAATAATTATTTTTAATATATGTAAATAAATATTATCAAAGGTGTATAATAAATAATAACTGAAATATATACCGCATACTTGGTGACAGTGCTGAGGATTCTCCTAACGACAATACTCACTCTCTAAACCTGAAATAGTGAATTATCACTAATTCAGAGTGTATATTCACTATTTGCCACAGCTAAAAGTCGATCACTTGGAATTAGTGCATATACACTCATTTACCCAGTGATTTTAAAAAGTAATGTTTTAAATCTACTGTGTAAAAAGTAAAATTTTCACTATTTATACATAAAATTCACTTTTTTCCAGTGAATTAGTTGATCACTGGGAAAAACAGTGGAAATTTAACTATTTTAAGTTTAAAGAGCATACTCATATTAATAAAATATTTTAAAATATTTATACACTGAAACTATTATTCCAATTGTCAATTAAATTAATACGAGACTTATTACTGATAATTAAATTACTTATATATTCTACTTTAATTATGTTTTGTAATTAGTAAAAAAAGAAATATATGACTGACCGATGTTTATGTTACTTTGTCACTCGCACAAAAACTTTATCCTAAAAACTAGTTGGTACAAATCGTATGAAAAGTAAAAAATTGTTAGATTTCGGATTTCTATCCGACAATTATAGTTTGAAAGAACTGAACATGTTTTAATAATAGATTGACAAGAAGTTATGATAAGAAGTTCAGATTTGGATGCAGCATTATTAACTCATATGACTAAGCACGATGACACAATAATGATGCCAACTGATATAGAATGATATAAACTGGATGGTTTTTTTATTAGAATATAAGTATACTGTAAAACCATATTGTGAAGGAGTCCGTGTGTTTATATTATAAATTTTTTTAGAACGATTTTGATGAAAAACCTGTAAGCAGCTGTAAGTCCTGATTCAGAAATCTCATTTGGAATGATTCAATCCATGCTAAATTGTATATCTATATATAGTCAATTTTGCCAACTTTGAATTGTTTCGGATCGTGTTTGAATTATTTCAAATTACTCTCTAAATCTGAAACAGTGAAAAATCACTGTTTTAGATTTAGAGAGTAGGTTTCTCAATCAGGGAGAATTATAGTATGGTGAAAAAGGTTTATGTCAATTTAAAAAAGTAGGAGTTGATGGAACAGTTGAAATGAAAGAAAAATTAGCTATAGGTCTGATCTCATTGAAACTCAAAACAAGTTTGAACCAATGACTGTTTGGCGTGTAGTGGTTGAAACACATAGCTATTTATCGAGATGTGTAGTTTGTTTTTGCACATTTACCCTGATAGCCACACTTTGTTCAGCAAGTTCTGCCTTGGCTGGATAATACTTGCGTGCAAGTTGATGCAAATCAACTGCCGTGATCTGAATGTAATTTAACAGAAAAATTTGCCGTCAATTTGAAGTGAAATTTTCAATCAACTTAACGTCCTCGTCTGACAGTAACACTTGTAATCAAATTGAATTCAAGTTACAAATAATTTACTGTCAACTTAAAGGTAACTGTTTACTCTTCAACACTTTCCTTTAAGCTGGAATGTTTCCCACGTATCCGTCAAACCAAGTTATTGTACTACCTAATAAAATGTGTAGATTGCCTCAAGAACTATTTTTCAATCGGTTAATTCGTTTGAGAAATATCGCGGGAAAAAGAAATGATACTCTCTAAATCTGAAACAGTGAAAACCACTGAAAGATAGTGTATATTAGAGTACTTTAAAAAAATCGACTATTTTTTTGTTTCGCTGAAACACCTAAATATTTTCGTAAATATCGAAAAAAAAATTCCTTCAATGTTTGAGCCCTTAATATTAATTTTAAGTACTTCCTTTTTCATTTAAAATTTTTCCCATTTAAAAAGCATGTAAGTCGAATAACTTTTTTGTTAAATAGCTATATCTTAGCTGGATTTTCAGCTATCGTTTTGAAACCAGTCTTTATGTGTAAAGTATTTGTTGCTTTTTGAAAGAGTCTATGAAACGATTTTGCTCTAACTCGATCCATGTCGATCATATCAGCTCTGAAAGTCTCCGAAATTTTTTCACTTTCTTCATGAATTTTTGTTAATAGTGAAAAAAAATTGACTTTCGGAAAAATAGTGGATTTTTTTAAAGCATCAGAATCTCCATCCTCCATACTTCAAACGCTTCAAACAAAAAAAAAACAAAAAACAGCCGAATAAAATAAAAAAAAATATTACTACGCATGCGCTGATTTTATTTCTGACAACGTGGTCGGTTGTGTGTCATATGCGGCATAATACCTACTGCTGCGTGTAATTGTTTATCAGCGTTACATCATTTAATAACGAGTAAATAAAAAAAGTATATAAATTAACTCAAATCGATTCTTTAACAACCGACAGTTAAATTTTGAAATTATATTCCTGTGGCCGTTATTAATTATTTTAGTAATTAAAATAATTGAAAATGTGTGGAATTTGGGCAGTTTTTGGTGTTGATGGGGAAACTTTAAATTGTGTTTGTAATAATTTTAATAAAATTTCTCATCGTGGTCCAGATGCTTTAAGAGTTGAAAGTGATAGTCGTGTTAAGGTAATTCAAAATAATAATAATAATAATCAGCTTTTTTGGGATTAAATAATTTTTTTTTTCAGAACGCATTTTTGGGTTTTCATCGACTAGCAATTTTGGATAGTTTATGTGGTATGCAGCCAATGAGACTTTATCAGTATCCAAATGTATTTTTGATATGTAACGGCGAAATATACAATTTTGAAAAGGTAATTATTATTTAATTATTTATGATTAATTGAATAGAATATTTATTTATTTACTTATAGCTCAGGGATCAATACAATTTCTCATATTCCTCAAAATGTGATATTGAAATAATAACTCATTTATATATGAATAATGGAGCAAAAAATGTTGCTAGTTCATTGGATGGTGTTTTTGCATTTTGTTTGATGGACATGCAGGAAAATAAAATTTTGATAGCACGTGATCCATATGGAGTAAGACCACTCTTTAGATTGTCAAGTAGTGATGGCCAGTTGGCTGTTTGTTCTGAATCCAAAGTATGTATAACAACGTTTTATCATCTCAAAAATTTAACTCTTCTCTATAAATGTTAAGCGTTATTTTTATTTTTAAAATTATCCATTTACAAACTTTATGAGCAATGGAATGTTAAAAAAAATATATATACATATATTTATTGTTTATTTTATTTTGCTTTTTAAATTAATTAATAGGGTCTAATGGGTTTAACAGAACAAGTAACTGGAGATTGGAAATTGGAACCATTTCCACCAGGACATTATGAAGAATATAAAATATTACCAAGCGGCAAAGTTGAATTATTATCACGAGTTTGTTATCATAAACCTGGTGATAAACCTGCATTTGACTCATTTGTTCCTTGGAACAGTACGTATTATTTAAGTTTGCATATGAAGATATTTAATTGAAATAAAATTTAACGATATAAATAAATTGATTATTGATAATTTTTTTTTTATATGCACAGCTTTAGTACAATCAGATGTGAAAGGTAACATAGCTAAATTATTCACTGGAGCTATTGAGAAACGTTTGATGGCTGACAGACGTATCGGATGTTTATTATCAGGTGGTTTAGATTCAAGTTTAGTTGCTTCGCTGGTTGTGAAACTAGCTAAGAAACATAATTTACCTTATAAAATTCAAACCTTTGCTATTGGAATGGGAGATAGTCCAGATTTACGTGCAGCAAAACAAGTTGCTGAGTTTATTGGCAGCGAACATCATGAAGTTACTTTTACAGAACAAGATATCGCTAATGTTTTAGATGATGTAATTTATTCTTTAGAAACTTTTGATATTACAACTGTTCGTGCATCTGTGGGGTATTTATTTATTAATAAAAAAAATAACACTATTTCTTTTTGTGTTAAAAGCTTTTGCTTAAATTAAACAATCACTTTATTAAATTATTTTCTTTAGAATGTATTTATTGGCAAAATATATAAAAGAAAATACATCGACAACGGTAATATTCAGCGGTGAAGGTGCTGATGAATTAGCACAAGGTTATATTTATTTCCGAGATGCACCAAACTCTCACGAAAGTCACGAAGAATCTCTTCGTTTGCTTAAAGATATTTATCTTTATGATGGTTTACGTGCTGATCGCACTACTAGTGCTCACAGTTTAGAATTACGTGTGCCATTTTTGGATTTACAATTCACTAATTACTTTTTGTCACTTGATCAAGAAATACGTCAACCACAAAGTAATTTTTTTTAATATTCTTTTAGTCAACTAACACATATATAAAATTAATTTATTAATTATTATTATTTTATTAGATGGAGTCGAGAAATATTTACTGCGATCTGCTTTCGATAAAGATAATTTACTTCCTAACAACATTTTGTGGCGACACAAAGAAGCATTTAGTGATGGTGTTGCATCGATTAAAAAATCACTCTTTCAAATTATTCAAGAGATCGTTGATTCCCGGGTTACCGACAAAGAAGTTGAAGAAGCTAATTTTAAATATCCTCATTGTCCTCCCAAAACTAAAGAATCATTTTATTACAGGTAATTTATTTATATATTAAAATTTATACCGAAAGTTTAATATTGTTTTTTTTTTTTTAAAGGCAAGTCTTTGAAAAACATTATCCAGGACAAGCTGAATCATTAATTCCCTACTACTGGATGCCACGTTGGGTAAAAAATATTTCTGATCCATCAGCGAGATTTATAAAACATTATGCTGCTGAAGAAGATTAAATGTTCTGCGATATAATGTTAACACTAAATTAACTACAATTATACAAAAGATCCAAATCAATAAAATTTTTTTTACACCATAACATTATTTTTATTTTAAAATAACAATAATATTTTTTGTATTTACAATTTAAATGAAAGTTATTATTGTTCAAATTTCAAGTCTTCAACTTTTAATGATTAAGGGTACATTCCGAAATGCGCTGCGAGCAGCTATAGCGTAGCGAATTTCAGAATGCACCCTTATTAATTACACCGGCACACAAAAAAAAAAGTTATCTGTACTTTTGACGGGACCGGTATATCGTTATGTAACTTGACCCGCTGAATCCAAATATGAGATCCATTTGACTCGTACACCGTCAAATTTTCAAGAAAACTTTGAAAAATCGAAAAAAATAACGAAAATCGGCAGTTTAGGTGATTTAAAAAATTTTTTTGACCTTAACCAAGCATAATTGTTATGTATATCGATTCGCTAAATACTTATCTGAAGTTTATTTAGACCATAAGCCGTTAAAAGTTTAAGTGAATTCCAAAAAACCCTGAAAAATTGCAAAAAAAGCAAAAAATTCCAGATACTGTGTTGAAAAAAATTTTATGAAATTAGATCAACCATGATTCTCATGTATTTTGATCCGCCGAATATAAATTTCGAACTTCTATGGCCCAGAAATCTCTAAAAATCTAAATAAATGGCAAAAAACCCTATGTTTTGCTCGAAAAGAAATATACATATATATAAAGCAGAAAAGGCGGGCGCGAGTAATGAAAGGTTAAATAATTTCCATCAGCAGATATATCCTTTACAAATCAGGCGGTAAAACAGACTAAATAATAATAATAACAATAATAATAATAGTAGTAATAACAATTAAAAAATTTTTTATCGCCGGTTGACGTCTTCGTATTATTATACTTAAACTAAAACAATTTTAAAAATAAGT